>NW_010276852.1:0-230 GCF_000690775.1 Eurypyga helias
GGCTGGGTGGCTGGGGGTGGAGAAACAAGCATTTTCATTGATTATCCATCAGGAATGAGGCATTCCCAGGGCCTGTGGCAGGGAACGCTGACAGGGATACCCCAGGGACTTTAGCATCTGGAGGGACTTTGGCATCTGGGCAGAGCTTGGTGTCTCCCACCTCCTCGCTCTCCCCCCAGTTTTGGAGGGGGACACGGTGGTTTGTCAGCATGGCGTGGCTGGCTCCCAGC
>NW_010276853.1:0-230 GCF_000690775.1 Eurypyga helias
TCAACAACAACAACGTGGCTGCTGTCGGAGGTCTCTCAGCATCTCCAACGCGTGTGTTAACGAGCTCTTCCCTTGCGGCAGGTGTCACCTCCGGGTGTCTCCACCTTGGCCCGGCTCCGGCGAAGGTTTCTGTGTGGAAGTTCCGGACGTCCTGGCCCGGGAGGGACCTGGCACATGGAAACCGTGAGTGAGGAGGGGCAGAACCCGGCTGGCAAGGGACGGGGCGGTGC
>NW_010276854.1:0-228 GCF_000690775.1 Eurypyga helias
GACTTTGGTGCTGGGATGTACACGATTGTATGTGTTCAGACATGAAAGAGCAGGAAAATCTTGGCACGGCTCCTTTTCACTTTCCCCAGAGCTGTGTGCATGCTCCGACTTCCTCGTTTCCCTGGATTCCCTGGACTAACAGGTAACTGGCTTCTGTCGAGTCCATGTGCCGTGAAGCGAATCAGTTTTGACTGTGACCCACGACTGAGAGGGCAGCAAATCACTGCA
>NW_010276855.1:0-226 GCF_000690775.1 Eurypyga helias
CCCCACACGGCACCTGGAGCCGAGTCGGGAGCGCAGCAGGTTTGGCAGAGGACCCCCAAACGCCTAAACTGAGCTGGATGAGGAGGCCTGGCCAGCATCCCACGCAGATTCCTTCCCAGGAGCAAGGATGGGACCTGGCTGGTTGAAGCTCTTATGAATCCCTAAGACTTTTATTTCAATCCCATTGCCTCATGCCCTTTGCACCTCCCAAATTTTGCATCGGAAG
>NW_010276856.1:0-229 GCF_000690775.1 Eurypyga helias
TTACAGCCCCATTTGTTTCAAGTTTTGAACCCCCAGCCATTTATCTTGAGGTAACAGCAATTTCACTTGTGCCCCAGGAAACTAGGTCACGTTCTGTTTGGCAAAGTGGCACGTCTTGCAGCTGGGTGTCCTGCTCCGAAATAATCGATTCTTCCAAGAGAGCTGTAACCACCCGGGAAAACGCTCCGATTCACCCTTTGTCTCTCCCCGCTGGCAAACGACTCGGAGC
>NW_010276857.1:0-229 GCF_000690775.1 Eurypyga helias
TTCAGTTTGATGCTGGTGCTGGAAACCTCCAATGTGCCAGGGACAACCTGGAAGACCCCTGTGAAAGAAACATTGCCAGAGGGTCACCTCCCTCCCTTCCCCCCAACCCCGGGCCTTGCAAGGGTGCTGGGATCAGACAGCCCAGCTCCCCACCAGCCGGGTGAGAGGGAGAACGAGGGGCTGAAACTGGTCACCTGGGCTCTCTGGGAGGGGAGCAGGAGGAGTCTGG
>NW_010276858.1:0-230 GCF_000690775.1 Eurypyga helias
CCCCATCCCAATGCCCATCCCATCCTCATTCTATCCCAATGCCCATCCTGTCCCCATCTCAACCCCATTCCTTCCCATCCCAATGCCTATCCCATCCCTACCCCATTCCCTGCCATCGCATCCCATCCCCATCCCTTCCCATCCCAATGTCCATCCCATCCAACCCCCATCCCTCTCCCTGCTCCCATCCTATCCTGATGCCCCACCCATCCCCATCCCATCCCATCCCA
>NW_010276859.1:0-227 GCF_000690775.1 Eurypyga helias
GGTTCTCGGATCCGCTCCAGACGGAACCCAGAGCCCATCTCTCTCAGGCAAAATAACTCACCAGAACCCCACCCCAAGAAATACCCCAACAATTCAGGATAAACCTGCCCTCAGGCAGCGGTGGGGAAGGCCACGGCGGGGGGGGCAAGCGGAGCTGCTTGCTCCTTCCCAACGCAGTGGCTTCGGGAATGAATTCCCACCTACCTTGCACCATTCAGGTCCCAGAA
>NW_010276860.1:0-230 GCF_000690775.1 Eurypyga helias
CAAAAGGCCTCTGTCTCATATTATTTCGGTTTACTTTTTGGCAAATTTCACAGGCTGCTGTTACTGCTTTTGCTAAATTATATATGCCTATACATGCAAATAATTGACTAAAATGATCAACTAATGCCTGAGTTCCCCAATGTGTTTTATTATGAATTTTGGAGAATATATCGATCGCAAGGCCCTTAGGCAGGACTTCCCTTCCATCTGGTAATAGGTATTTTCCATTT
>NW_010276861.1:0-227 GCF_000690775.1 Eurypyga helias
TCCAGGGATTTTGGCATTAAGCACTTACCGGAGGGGAGGGGCTGGGCCCGCTGCCCCCCGCCCCTTCGTTTTTGGCTGGATTTGGGGTTTTTCTCCAGAAAAGCCGGTGCTGATTTTGGGGTCGGGCCGACGGGTTTCGTTTTGGGGAAGAAAAGCCAGAATTTGGCTGCCGCGAGGATGCCTGGGTCCCCCGGGGATGGGGGTGCCCAGAGGTTTGGGTCTCACCC
>NW_010276862.1:0-230 GCF_000690775.1 Eurypyga helias
CCCAGCCACTGTCTCCCCAGACACTCTGAGCTACAGGCAGCCCTGGGATGTGCTGAATTTAGAGCCTGAAATTTCCTGCTCCCTGATGCTTTTGGGTTGGGTGGGAATCCTGACACAAGGCAGTTCCTTGGGCTTCCCCACCCCAGGAACCCCCCCCAACCCCACAGTGTCAGTGCACTGCCCTCACCACTCCGGGCTGCTCCCATTCCCACCAGTGGCTGGGGGGCTTT
>NW_010276863.1:0-230 GCF_000690775.1 Eurypyga helias
CAGGGTTACAGGGACAGCACCCTGACCCTGTGCTGCGCTGGGCGCAGAGCTCTGGGGTTGCCCATCAGAGCTCAGGAAGTCCTGGAGCTGTTCTTGTGTGATGCAGCCCCAGGGCTGAGGCTTTTCCGCCTTACCAGCCTGGGAGAAGGCAGAGGTGCTTGAACGTGGACGTTTCCAGAGGCGATGTGGAACCGGGGCTGCAGTGGGGACTGGGAGGAACCGGGCTGGGC
>NW_010276864.1:0-230 GCF_000690775.1 Eurypyga helias
GCCGAGACACCCAACGGCACCGCATCATCCCCGGCAGCCGGACCTGAGCTACGGGCACAGGGCGCCAGGTAGGGAGCCGGCACGTGGTGGGAGGGTGACGCTCGCCCCAGTCGCCGGCGCCTGACTGGGAACCATTCCCTGCTCCCGGGGATGCTGGCGGGGCCACCTCCGTCTCCGGTCGTGCCATCTCCCTCTCGGTGGAGACTGGGTAGAGAGCAGCTCCGAGGAGA
>NW_010276865.1:0-230 GCF_000690775.1 Eurypyga helias
GGCGAGGGCGGCTCTGCGCCGAGGGTGCGGGGTCTGGTCACCCCGAGGTGTCAGCTTCTCTATTTGCGCTGGTGGCATTTGTAGGGAATAAGTTGGGTTGATCCGAGCGCCGGGTCGCGCCTGCTCCCGGGGGAACCCTCCCGGAACACCTCCCTGGGGCCAGAGACGCAACCTCAACCCCCGTCGCCCAGGCCCGGCTCCGTCGCCTGACCCGTTGCACAGGGAGCCCC
>NW_010276866.1:0-229 GCF_000690775.1 Eurypyga helias
AATTGGATTTAGCCTCTGTTATGGTGAAGGCCATGACATTTCCTTCCCCAGGTGCAACCCGGGGCATATTCTAAAAGGAGTAAGTGTAAACAAAGTTATTTGTATGCTTTAACTAAGTGTCCGTATAGTGATGGAAAAAGTAGAATCAGATCACAAATTCCAGCAAACACTAATGGGTTAGATGGATTACGCAGAGATTGCCAGTGACAAGAGTAGATGGGAAAGCTTT
>NW_010276867.1:0-230 GCF_000690775.1 Eurypyga helias
CCCTGCAATTCAGATTAGTGGCGGGCGTAGGCAGGTCCTGAAGACACAGCAGGCTTGCGAAACCATAAGCTGCTCCCAGATAACCTATTGCGTGTAATAACCCATCACCTTACAATGAGTTGAGTATTGACACAGCAGAGGACTGAGGCCTGAGCCTTGGTCCTGGCAAAGACGTTTCTTCTTTCTGCTGGCAAATCTGGCATAGGATCGTGGAGAGAATTCAAGAAACT
>NW_010276868.1:0-227 GCF_000690775.1 Eurypyga helias
TTCTATGATTCTATGATTCTAGAAGAACCAGTAGCCAAGGCACAAAAAAAAGGTCATTGCTGAACTTTTTTTAAAGGAGTAGGGCTAAATAGAGGACTATATGGGCTATACACATATACCAAACATGTTTGTTTCTCCTTTACTTTTTAGAAACACGTCTTTTAAAGTAGTATTTTTGACACCTATTTCAAAGCATTCTCTCTGCACCCAGCATCAAGGCTTCATTG
>NW_010276869.1:0-230 GCF_000690775.1 Eurypyga helias
CAGCAACACTCGTCCCTAAAGTACACGGCGCAGCCCTGGCCTGAGCCCCGGCGCTCAAGGGAAACCGAGGCAACACCCGTGGGGGGTGAGGGATGGGGATGATGATCTTGCTCGGCCGGGGGCGTGGAGCACCCCGAGCTCAGTCCTACGGGAAGACCCTGACACGGTCCCTGCCCACGTCACATCTCCCCAGCCAGGAGAGGAGGGAATCCCGCAGGGAATCTCGTCCA
>NW_010276870.1:0-230 GCF_000690775.1 Eurypyga helias
TGTGGTGTGCCCCATCCCCTCTGCGCCTGCTCCCCCGGGAAAGGGCACCCCATTTGCACCCCAACCGGGGACGAGCTGCCTCGATTTGGGAAATCTGTCCCCAAACAGCCCCTTCTTCTTGTCCCCTTGTCCCCACGTGGCCCGCCCGTCTCCCCCAGTCTCTACCCTGCCCACACCAGTACCAGAGCCCTCTCTGCCCCCATTTCGATCCCCCACCCCCCCGTGGTGTG
>NW_010276871.1:0-230 GCF_000690775.1 Eurypyga helias
AGAGTCTCTCCAAAGTAGTAGAAAAAAAGAAAATAGAATCACAGTTAATCAAGGAACTCATACAAGTAAACCTCACTACTGTGTTCTCTTGTGGGTAACTTTTTTAAATAACATTATTGCTAATTAAGCCCAGACACTAATAGCAAAAATCAAGGAAGTGGGGAGGAGTGAGAAGGGAAAAAAGGTAACATGAAGGCATGAAATGACAAAAATCAGACATAACGCAGCAC
>NW_010276872.1:0-230 GCF_000690775.1 Eurypyga helias
CGGCACCCCCAGAGCAGCCCTCTGCACTGCCCCGCGCTGGGCTCTGATGGCCCGTCGCCCCACACCGGCCCAGGCACGTTGGGGTGTCTGTCCTGGCGCCTCACAGCAGAGTCCCCTGTCCCATCACACCAACACGCTGTGACTGCCCCGTATTGGGGTCCCCCATCCCATCACCCCACACCAACCCTCTACAGCTGCCCCGCACTGGGGTCCCCTGTCCTGTCACCCCA
>NW_010276873.1:0-230 GCF_000690775.1 Eurypyga helias
GGTATACAGAGTAATTGTCTGAGCAACCAGGGATCAGATCAGGAAAGCTAAAACCCTGATTGAACTAACACTGGCCAGGGGCATCCAGAGCAACAAGAAAAAGCTCTTACAGGTACATCAGTGACAAAAGAAAGACTAGGGAAAGCATAGGCCATATCCAGAAGGAAACAGAAGACCTGGCTACCCAAGATATGCAGAAAGCTGTGGTACTCAACGACTTTTTTGCCTCA
>NW_010276874.1:0-230 GCF_000690775.1 Eurypyga helias
CTATTATAACAAGAAGAGAATGGTCTGTCAACAAACATGTCAGTGGAAGTATCAGTAATCACCTAGGAAACAAAGTTTTTCTGAGAATCTCTTACTTGGGCACCTTACTTACTAGCAGTGACAGTAATTTTCTTTAATATTCTGCAGGTTTAAAACCAAATATTTTAAGACTATTGTAGTAAATTCCTTTCAGTTCCTTAAAGCTGGTTGTAAGACACTTACAGGCATGG
>NW_010276875.1:0-230 GCF_000690775.1 Eurypyga helias
GGAGGGGCTAAGGTGGCGGCTGGAGGCTGTGGGGCTCCTATGCCTGCATTTACGACCAACATGCTAAGCACATGCCAAGAACATGTGTCCCTCACGCTTCCCTTGGGCCTGCTCTGGGGATGGGAGGGGGCCAAGATGGCGCCCACAGCCTGTGGGAGTCCCATATGTGGCTCTAGGTTGAGCGTGCTAAAGACACGCCAAGGACATGCTAAGAACATGTGACCCTCGTG
>NW_010276876.1:0-230 GCF_000690775.1 Eurypyga helias
GCGAGATCTCCCGCTCACCATCGCCACCTCCCCCTCACCCCCTCCCCCAGCTTTCCACTCACTCAGATGATTCGATTTCCAGCGCCATCGCCTTCAAAACCCTCAGAACACCGCCTCCGCTTGTGTCCCCCCCACCCCCCTTCCCCCAAATCACGTGGCCGGAAGAGAAACCAGCGGGGAACAAGCAGCGAGCATGCGCCTTGGCGACCTGAGGCGCCCCCTAGCGGCTC
>NW_010276877.1:0-230 GCF_000690775.1 Eurypyga helias
CTGATGGCTGTCAGGACAATGGGAATAGCAAAGACAAATACACACCTTTTCCTCGGTTATTACTTTAAGCCTTTTATTATCATTATTATGGGTGATTAAAAATTCCATTAATCAGATGCTAAAGAGATTACACCCTATGAATTAATCTTCTGAAAATAACTTAGACAAACATTCTGGGCAGAGCTCATTTAATGAAATAGAAGCTGTTTATCTGCAAAAATTAGGGCTTG
>NW_010276878.1:0-230 GCF_000690775.1 Eurypyga helias
CCCAGCCTGAACTTGTGCTTGGGATCTTTCCTCCCCTCTCAGACACGGACCGAGAACCTCCAGTGTCTGTGGACAACCTGTCCACGTGCAGAGTTCCTCCCCGCAGCTCCCTGCAGTGAGCAGGACTAAGCCCCGAGGGGGGGGACATCACTGGATCGCGCGCGGGTCCCTCGCGTGGGTGCCGTTACCCCCCTTCCCGCTGGGCTCCCCTCTGCTCGTGCAACCCCCCC
>NW_010276879.1:0-230 GCF_000690775.1 Eurypyga helias
TGATTCTAAGGGGAAGAGGCCCGGGTTGGATAATGGGAATCCGGGGTAGGTTTGCTGCAGGTTTCGAGCCTCTTGAGACGGCTCAGCTGCGAGCAGAACCGCGTTCCCAGGCGCTGTGGTGAACCCAACGGCACCCAGGGGCTGTGGCCTACCGTGGTGTCGGGGCCGCGTGGAGCGATGGGGGGGCAGCCTGGCTCCCGGTGCCCGCGGAGACGACGCTCCCGGCGCGC
>NW_010276880.1:0-230 GCF_000690775.1 Eurypyga helias
TCTAGTACATCAGAGAGTAAATTCCACCAGAAATGCTCACGAGGACCAATTCAAACCATGGCTGATGTACTGGAACTGGTAGATGCATCGTTTGCAGGATATTCAGATCATCCACTTCAGCTATTTCAGTAGCATTGTAAGCACCTTAATTAGGAGCCCAAGTCCCAAGTATATTCCGTGGAGCGAGAGGCTTCCAGATTAATATGGCCAAGTAAATTGATGTCATAGCA
>NW_010276881.1:0-230 GCF_000690775.1 Eurypyga helias
CAACGGCTGCAAAAGCTGCTGCTGCTTGTCACAGTCCGAAAACCTCCACGGCCCCAAAGCAGTCCAATCCCGTGGCAGACCCAGTTCCAGCGCCTTCCCTTTACCCTCCCCTACCTGACTGATAGTAACGAGGAGGTGGGGTGGGGGGGAAACAAGGTAAGGGGGTGTTGGAAGGATCGGTGGGTGAGTGTGTTCCGTGCAGCACCGGGGGGGGAAGGGGAGTTACTGGG
>NW_010276882.1:0-230 GCF_000690775.1 Eurypyga helias
AAAACAAACAGAAAGGGGGTTTTGTTATCCTTAAATCTTTTTTTTTTCTCTTCTTTTACGTAGGTTCCTAAAAATTAGCACTATGACTGATGGGGACTATGATTATCTGATCAAACTCCTGGCCCTTGGAGACTCTGGGGTTGGAAAAACAACCTTCTTGTACAGATACACCGAGAACAAATTTAATCCAAAATTCATCACGACAGTAGGGATAGATTTTCGGGAAAAAC
>NW_010276883.1:0-228 GCF_000690775.1 Eurypyga helias
TTTGGATCCATCATCCCTCCGAGCCGGGTTCTTGTGCTTCAGGAGCCAGTTTTCTTGTTGTGTTGGATCCATCGTCCTTCGGGAGCCACATCCTTGTCCCTCAGGAGCCATCTGTCTTGTCCCTTCGGATCCGCTGTCCCTCAGAGCTGCGTCCTGTCCCTTTTCTCATCCTTTCGGATCCGTCATCCCTCAGAGCCGGTTTTCTTGTCCCTCTGGATCCATCATCCC
>NW_010276884.1:0-230 GCF_000690775.1 Eurypyga helias
TCTAGTACATCAGAGAGTAAATTCCTCCAGAAATGCTCACCAGGACAAATTCAGACCATGGCTGATGTACTGGAACAGGTGGATGCATTGTTTGCAGGATATTCAGATCATTCACTTCAGCTATTTCAGTGGCATTGTAAGCACCTTGATTAGGAGCCCAAGTCCCAGGTATACTCCGTGGAGAGAGAGGCTTCCAGATTAATAAGGCCAAGTAAATTGATGTCATAGCA
>NW_010276885.1:0-230 GCF_000690775.1 Eurypyga helias
GGGACCCGAGGACCCCGGGGACACCCCGAAGGCACCGTGGGGACACGGGGGCATGGGGACACAGGGGGGTGACACTCACCCAGGCGGTGGGACAGATGGACTTGTAGACCCGGAAGTACCACTGGCAGGGGCTGGCGTCCGCCCCCTTGGCCGCCATCGCCTTCTCACAGCGGTGGAAGTCTGGGGGGGGACACCAAACGCAGGAGGGGACATGAGGGGACAGGAGGGGA
>NW_010276886.1:0-230 GCF_000690775.1 Eurypyga helias
AGCCTCTTTCCTGAATCATCCCTTGTTTACTGGCGCGGGAGAGGAAAATCAAAGTTTGGCCAAAGCACCGTCAGGAGGGATTTTATTTGTGGCTTCGATCGCTGCCGGCCGGGGGGGTGATGGATGGACGCTTGAACCCTCCCTTGTGCAGCGTTTCCAGTCCTGTCCCCCACCGCGTGGACGGGGCGCGGGGCAGGGGCGAAGGGCTGAGGTGCCGCTGGCTGCGGCAG
>NW_010276887.1:0-230 GCF_000690775.1 Eurypyga helias
GGTGCCCATCCCTGGGGTGTGCGGGCAGGATGGGCGCCGGGATGGGTGGGTGGATACGGGGAGGGATGGAGGAGGGAGGGATGGGGTCATGAGCAGAGGGATGCTGGGATGGGACTGGGAGATGGATAAATGGACATCAGGATGGACGGGGGCGTTGATGGATGGACACTGGGATAGGTGGGGGCATGGACAGATGGACACTGGGATGGATGGACACTGGGATGGATGGG
>NW_010276888.1:0-230 GCF_000690775.1 Eurypyga helias
CCCCCCCAAGAACACATCACCCCCTGGCTCTCCCAGCCCTTTATTGGCTCAGCACCCATTGCACCCACTGAGCAGGAAACCCCACGGCGTCCCCATTGGGGGGGGCCCCTTGCACTCTCCAGCCGTTCCCAGCCCCGAAACAACCCCCAGAGGCACAATCCCCGTTGCAGAGGGTCTTCCCAATCACCCCCCACCCCCAGCATTACAGCGGAGCCCACACGCAGAGCACC
>NW_010276889.1:0-230 GCF_000690775.1 Eurypyga helias
TACCCATGGAGTGGATCAAGATCCTGTGCTTGGGAATATGCTTGGCCACCTATGCGCTGCGCTTGCTGGTGTAAAACTAGGCTGTGAGTCCATTGTAGAGGCTTTGAACCTTTCCCTCCTGGGATTTTGGGTCCAGACTGGCCTGATGGAACATTTCCTGCTGCAAACGTATTTTCTTGGCAAGGGAGCTGGCAGTCCACATCTCCTCACCTTGGGAAATGTGAAGCTGC
>NW_010276890.1:0-230 GCF_000690775.1 Eurypyga helias
TGATGGAACGCGAGGCGGGCGGGAAGCGAGCGAAAAGCAGCGAGAACGGGCGACTCCTCCGGGCCGACAACGGGCTCCAGCGGCTGGGGCTGAGGTTACAGATCCAGCTCCGGCTCCTGATCCAGGTCCTTCGGAACAACCCCCCTCTGCTGCTGGACGTGGTGAAAAACGCTTGCGACCTCTTTATCCCCCTGGACAAGCTGGGGCTGTGCAGAACCAGCCCGGGCTTC
>NW_010276891.1:0-230 GCF_000690775.1 Eurypyga helias
GCAGCATCCCTGGAGTGTGCGTGTGCATGCAGGGGGGGAGTAAGGGGGAGTGGGGAGGGGACGGAGGGAGCTGACACTGCAGGCACTGGAGGGCAGGACAGCCCACAGCAAGCCTACCACAGACACATGCAGAAGGACACTGATGTCACAACATGAGGCCTTTCGCTTGTAACCTGAGAGAAGTGATCAGTACCCCCCTCTCTGCAGCCTCCTTTTAGGTAGCTGTAGAG
>NW_010276892.1:0-228 GCF_000690775.1 Eurypyga helias
CAGGAGCCCTTTGCTAGCCACCACAGCCAGATCCTCACGGCTGTTCAGTCATTGAGTCCCCCCAGATCACAGGGTGTATTGAGGGGTCTGGGGCAAGAGGGAAGGAGGGCTGGGACCCCTCTGACAGAACTACCCCAGGCTCTGAAGTGTAGGAGGCTGGCAGTGACTATGCTGCTGTGTCACTCCTGCCAATGCCTGCTGTGGAAGCTCATCCCCTTCACAATGACC
>NW_010276893.1:0-229 GCF_000690775.1 Eurypyga helias
TTAGTGTGACACCCACAGAGCTGGGGTGTTAAGGGGGATAAGATTATTTATGGTACTCACCTGTCTCAGTGCCTTGTCCAGCTGGTTGAGGAGAGATTTGCTGTATTTCTGGGGAGGCTCTATATCTCCCTCTTGAAGCAGTTCACTTCTTTTCTGAAATCCCTTCCCCTTAAAAGCATCAATGAGAAGCAATTCAAGCTGTAGAGGGAGGGGAAGTAAACAACTAGTC
>NW_010276894.1:0-230 GCF_000690775.1 Eurypyga helias
CAATTTGTCACTGCAAGATAGTTCTCCAAAACTGACAATTCCTATTACCAGCTCCCCAGTTCTCCTGCAGAAATTCGTGAAGCAATGCTGTGTTACCTCTTAGTATCCTTCAGCATGGAGTGCTAACAGCCAGGAGATAAGTATAGGTACGAATGGAATACCAGTTGTTCTTTACTGATGCTTAACCCCCAATAAATACTGTGGTAAAAGCAGTAAACAAATTCACTTCC
>NW_010276895.1:0-229 GCF_000690775.1 Eurypyga helias
AATCCTGCCACCGGCAGAAGAGAAACCAAGATACCAGAAGCCCAGCCTCGCAGGGCTGGGGTCGGTTTAAAGGGTTTACGCAGTTTTTAGCAGTGAAAGGGCAGCTTTGCCGTGCCCCTGGCCGGCTGCGCGGCCGGTAGCTGCGTGGGGAGCTTTGCACCGAGCAGCCGGGGTGCTCCGGAGCCTCCCCGGCCCTGAGCACCGACCCTCGCCCCGGCCATAAACCCAC
>NW_010276896.1:0-230 GCF_000690775.1 Eurypyga helias
AAGGCAATTGATTTAAAAGAATTTAGCAAGTCGGGCAAACTCTAAAACCAGGAGTTAGCAATTCAAGATCCATAAGAACCTGCTTGTGATAAAGATGCATCGCACTAGGGATTAACAAAGAAATACTCAGTATTAGAAAGAAAAAGCTGGTAAACGAGGGACACCGGTAGGAAGACCTCACCAATTATTTCTATAGAGGGTCATTTTATTATTTTCCAGTTTATAAGCTC
>NW_010276897.1:0-229 GCF_000690775.1 Eurypyga helias
GGAAGTTGCCTCAGGATCTGGATTTGTTCTCTTTGGCCATGAGGAGTGCGGAGCAGTTGAAGATGATGTGCAAGGAGGCTGTGGAATTTTGTGTCTGTGGGTCTGCATGTTTGACAGGCTGAAGAGTTGCTAAAAGTATGTGATTTTGGAGCTGAGGCTGTTTGAAGCCGCAGGTTGGAGTTGAGGCCTCTTGCCGCCGGGTGCGTAGGGAAGTGTTAGATGAGTGTGT
>NW_010276898.1:0-230 GCF_000690775.1 Eurypyga helias
GCCCCTGCCCCTGCTCCTGCCCCTGCCCCCTCCCGGGCAGAGCACAGGAACCCTGAGCACCCGGACTCGGCTTCCCCCGGGCCCCTTCAGCCCTCCCTCACCGTGACGGCACCGCGTGGAGCAGGGGGCACACTCACACCACGGGGGCTTGTCCGACCGCTGGCGCAGAGGCAGGGAGGATGAGGACAGGATTCGCTGGGACATAAAGGGGTCTCCTGGGATCTGGCTGC
>NW_010276899.1:0-230 GCF_000690775.1 Eurypyga helias
CCCAGACAAGCATTCACCTCTTCAACTCTCCTGCTCCATGGTCTCTGTAGTTCTGCCTGTCACCTAAGCCAGTAAGAAGCAGGAGTACGAGACCCTGATAAGTGCACCTTTCCCATTAGCTCCTTGGGTTAAAGATATTCCAACGGCGCACTACCACTCCCCTGCACTTGTTTGACGTGACTTCCCAAGGCCTTAACAACAGTTCACACTGGACACCCCTCTGAACAGGC
>NW_010276900.1:0-230 GCF_000690775.1 Eurypyga helias
CAACTCCAAGTTACTCGCTCATCTGGAAGCCGACACGAATAATTTTAGTCCTCTTGCGCCGTCTTTGCTAGTTTTACAAAGCTAATTAAATACATCCCAGAGGTCACAAGGTAAGGATAAAATTCTCAGTAATTAATCTGCTCAAATTGTAACTCAGTCTGATATTCCTGACGTTACAAACGAATCGTGTGATGAGCTTCAGATTTCTGAAGACACAGAGTAAAAAAAAA
>NW_010276901.1:0-230 GCF_000690775.1 Eurypyga helias
TGACGTCGTGCTGACTACTTAAAAGCTTATAACTGGAGCAGAGGCTATACGGCCCAATAGACTAACTCTTTGTGAAGTAAATGTAGCCTGATTTTTAATAAGATGTCATTTGTCTTTAAAGGACTGCAGAAACTTTCTTAACCGGCTAAATGCAAGGATTGGGGATGGAAGAAGGTGAGTGGTGAAGCAACAGGCTAAACTGGTGCTGTCAGTACTGCAGGGGGGAAAAA
>NW_010276902.1:0-231 GCF_000690775.1 Eurypyga helias
GTCATGTGAGTAGTTTCATGACCTTCGATGGAATTATTCATATGACTAAGAAAATGGAGTCTAATCTTTGTGGAATTGAGGTCTGTCCTGCATGTCCTCAAAAAGGCTGTTTAAATTCTGATTTAGTTGCAATTTAAGACAAAGAAAACCAGCTATTTGTGACAAATAGCTTTGTCACAAAGCTATTTCTTCAGGCTTAACACTTAAAAAATTATTTCTGAAAACTTATCA
>NW_010276903.1:0-231 GCF_000690775.1 Eurypyga helias
GGGACAGGCTGCCCTGTCACTGGGGGAACAGGACCTTCCTGCAGATGCCATAGGCCAATTTTCTCCTGCTTCCCTGGGGAGCAGGTTTTGCACCTGGGGTTCCAAGCTGCCTCGGGTGGAGATCTAAGGATGTCGGCTGGATGAAGTTGCTCACTGGCATCCATTCTCTGCTGTGACACCAGTCCCAGTAGGGCTTATCAGGTGGGACTGGCTGGGCAGAGGGCAGGGAGG
>NW_010276904.1:0-231 GCF_000690775.1 Eurypyga helias
TGCTCCGTCCCTCCAATCCATGTCTGTCCAGCGCAGTAACGAAGAGCGCGGGGGGTGGAACAGAGCAAACACACCCAGGGAAGAGCGACGGGCAGAGGCACCAAGCTGCACCCCGAGCTGCGGCCAAGCGCATTTCCCAACGGAGCGGGGAGAGGAACGGCCGTCTCCGAGATTTCACCCTGATGCAACAGAACCCAAGAACGCACGATCCACCGCAGGAAAGGGGACAAC
>NW_010276905.1:0-231 GCF_000690775.1 Eurypyga helias
GATGATGACGATGATGATGATATGGGGGACCATGACGAGGACCACCCTGGGATGGAGGTGGTGCTGCGTGAGGATAAGAAATACTATCCCACCGCCGAGGAGGTCTACGGGCCCGAAGTAGAGACGATAGTACAAGAGGAAGACACGCAGCTTCTGACGGGTAAGTGGTGAGGAAGCAGTGCGTTGGGTGTGGAGAGAAAGACGCTTAACGGACCCTTGGGAAAGGGGAAG
>NW_010276906.1:0-231 GCF_000690775.1 Eurypyga helias
CTTGGTCAGTGCTTGGCCTTCCTGCAGTGAAAAAGCACATAAAGGCGGCGAGGTCCTAGGAAATGGGCAACAGGTAAAAGCTGTGCTTTGAGATGGCAAGAAAGATGTGCCTTTCTGTTGTAAATGCGCTGGTTTTGGAGCAAGGAATCAGTACAGAGCTCTAGGCTATGGGCAAAACTGGAGCTGTGTTTGCGTGGAACGTTGGTAGTGGTCTGTTCCAGCTTTGTGACA
>NW_010276907.1:0-231 GCF_000690775.1 Eurypyga helias
TTGCTCAAAGCCACATCCAGCCTGATGCCGATGGATGTGATGTCCCGATGCCGACCGCTTTTCTGGACCAAAGAGTCCCACCTCCCTTTCAGCACGTAACGGAGTTCAGGTGACTCTGGAACTGATGGCACCTAGGATACAGTGGAAGTTATATCTCCGAAATCTCGAGGGGTTCCTATGGGATCCAGCCTGTGAGGACAAAACAGGATCATGGAATCACAGGATGGTTTG
>NW_010276908.1:0-231 GCF_000690775.1 Eurypyga helias
TAACATAAAATTATGGAAACACTGCGGCAATTTTTACTTAGTTTGTGATTGTGCACATTTCATCTTACATGAATAAGAAATATGATAAACTATAAACGAACAGCTTAAACTGATTTTTGTATTTGTACTAGAGAGTAAGAATGGATATATTAATTTATATTTTTTTAATAGTTTACATTCAGAGGCATTGGAAAACCATCTCAAAAGATACCTGTTGTGGTTTAACTCCGG
>NW_010276909.1:0-231 GCF_000690775.1 Eurypyga helias
GGTGCCGTGAACAAGCCGGTTTGCTCCCGCCTGTCACAACCCGCTGCCAAAAAAGTGGTTTATTTTGTTTTAAAATGCCCTTACGCTGCACCGACACGGGCTGAGAAGGAATCTGGGGAGTGTTTGTTGCTTGTTTGGGCTCTTTTGGATTTTTCTCATTCGGTTTGGTTTTAGTAAAAACCGACGGGATAAAAAGTTCCGTACAAAAGACCTACCAGCCTCCAGGCGGGC
>NW_010276910.1:0-231 GCF_000690775.1 Eurypyga helias
GTTTTTTGCTTTAATGAGTGTTTAAGGACAAATAAAAGCTTCAGTCATCAATTCTGGTTTAAGTAGTGAGCAATTGAGTGATTTATTAAATAATGCCAGAGGTTAATCAGCTAACACATTTCTAAGTGTTCAGTGTTTAGATGTGAATTAATGTCAGCAGTAATGCCCTGCATGTACTGTTTGGATTCTTCACAGTTTATGAACTAACTTACTTTTACTGTGATTATTTGC
>NW_010276911.1:0-231 GCF_000690775.1 Eurypyga helias
TTGAGTATGTAGAGTCCCTAACAGATTCTACTTCTCACTAAAGGAAGAAAGCAGGCCTACACTTCCTGCAAAATTATGGATTTGACCATTCCTTTCACTGAGGTACAATCTTTTGGTTGGGCCAAGAAAGAGAAACAGACACTGCTCTACTTGGTGGCCAGAGCTCATGATACCTCCACAGCTTTATTGTGCCCAGTGTATGAGTGCAGGGTATGCATCCTCACCAGCTTG
>NW_010276912.1:0-231 GCF_000690775.1 Eurypyga helias
GTCTTGCTACTTTCCCAATCAACTTTTGTGTCTAACTTTTTAGGTGGCTGGTCGCAAGGGATTCCCTCATGTGATTTACGCTCGTCTTTGGAGGTGGCCTGATCTTCATAAAAATGAACTCAAGCATGTTAAATATTGTCAGTATGCTTTTGACTTAAAATGTGACAGTGTCTGTGTAAATCCTTACCATTATGAGCGTGTAGTATCGCCTGGCATAGGTAAGTAGACTCT
>NW_010276913.1:0-231 GCF_000690775.1 Eurypyga helias
AATATGAGCACCGTGCCCAGTAACACAGTCATGGAGATGGACCACCCATGCATCCCTTTCCTGTTTGAGATTTTGCAACATGTTTTTTCAAAAATTTGAAAAGTTTTTGAAAAAAAAATTTTCAATTTCAATTTTCAATTTTTCAGAAAATTTTTCAAAAATTACGCAGAAAGTTTGAAAAATATAAAAATATGTTACTGATAACATTCCTACCCTAGTCTATTTGCATTT
>NW_010276914.1:0-231 GCF_000690775.1 Eurypyga helias
GGAGTAATGGAAGAGGTTTCTTTCCCTTGGAATTTAATTTCACGCCTGAGACTTGGTGATTAATTTTCTCCTTTCCCAGCTGCCTGATGGGACCCTTTGCTTGTAAATTTTGAAATGTGCCACAGAATTTGTGTATTTTGCACCAATTAGGTGTCACCTTGAGTAATTCCTCCAGTGCTGAGTTTATTTGGTCCATCAGCTAGTAAGATGCTTGTCCCTCCCACCTCCCCA
>NW_010276915.1:0-231 GCF_000690775.1 Eurypyga helias
GGACGCAGGCGACCCCCCACCCACCCACAGGGACACAGGCACCCACATATGGCCTCCACCCACACCCACAGGACCCAGATGTTTGGGTGCAGCCCCCCACCCGCTGCCAAAAGGGACCCAGACGGGGCCCCCCCACCCCAAAATCCTGCTCACCTTCATCTTGAAGGCCTTCTTGCCGCCCTTCATGGCGTTGTCGTCGAAGGAGAACTCGTTCTCGCGGATGATGGCGCG
>NW_010276916.1:0-231 GCF_000690775.1 Eurypyga helias
TCCAAGGTGGGTTTTGCTGCGACTGAGGTGGTTTCAAGCTGGACAGTAAAGCCCAAGTGACACGTGTGGGGTTGTGTGGGCTGGTATGAAATGCGGGGGCACGGGGGGCAGAGATCTTCATTTTAGGGAAGGGTTTTCTTTGCAGCCAGGCCAGGTATTGCCCGTCTGCTCTCCTGCATGAGTCGGTTCGTGAAGAGCTGCCTTCGTGATAGATATCAGGAAGAAGTTCTT
>NW_010276917.1:0-231 GCF_000690775.1 Eurypyga helias
ATCCCTGAGCGGGAGCACCGGCTGGGTCACCGCGTTCTCTCTGGCAATGGCTTTCCTCCGAGCAGCCACCATGGCTGGCCTCACCCACACGCCCAGTCCGCACAAACTGCCATGCTGCCACGCTCCAGGTCACTCGTGCACCATGGGAGGGGTTGAAATCCCCCTCAGTGTCTCCCAGCACCGACCCAGGTGATGGCAGCGCTCTGGCAGGGGCTGCTGGTACCACGCGGG
>NW_010276918.1:0-231 GCF_000690775.1 Eurypyga helias
TCCAACATCTGGGCTGTGAGTCGGGCCGAGATGAGGGTTCTCTGCCCCATCCCCGTGGCCAGGCTGAGGGCTGGCGTGGGCAGAGCCATGCCAGACTTGGGGGGGCTGATGGCACAGTGGGTCACAGGCAAGGCTGTCCTGCTGCCCTTTGTCCTTTCCCATCATGTACGTGTTTGTACAAGTGTCTCGGGTGCCCATCCGCTCTCAGCTCCACGGTGGGCACTCTGGGAG
>NW_010276919.1:0-231 GCF_000690775.1 Eurypyga helias
CCTCCTGGGAAGGAGCCCTCCTCTCCCCAGATGCCGCCTTCTCGCTGGGGGCACAGCAAGGGGAGGGCAGGCCTTGGCCTCAGCCTTCCAGGGCCAACATGCTCTCTGCAGACATCGCTCACTCAGGGGTCACCAAATAATTGGACGCGCGGCATCAGCATTTTAATCAGCTGGAGTTTATTAGCATTTTTATGGCCCTGAATGCAGACACCTTCCACCAGCCCAGGTTGC
>NW_010276920.1:0-231 GCF_000690775.1 Eurypyga helias
GAGAGCTCGGTGTCTTTGTAGCTGTTCGAACGCTAATGATGCTGGGACTGAGGAGGCCAGGTGCTCCCTCAGTGCTGTCTGCTGTCTTGTCCTGTGTCTCCAAAGTGACCCAAGGATCCCATCAAGCATTTGGGAAGGAGGGATAGGATGGGGATAACACCTCCTAGCACCATCAAGCGGCCTGCGCCAGAGCTTCAGGTGATAGGCAAATCACGGAATGGTTTGGGTTGG
>NW_010276921.1:0-231 GCF_000690775.1 Eurypyga helias
TCTTGCTTGTCAGTTGTGGGATGGGTACCTTACAGCAGGCTTTCAACAGGATGTTCCAACATCCCTAAAATGACAACAGCTTTCCTTTTTTTGCAATGGGCTTCCAATACAATCCACCTCCTCAAAAACAAGGAGACAGTTTTCATATGAGGAGATGTGAGTTGGGAGAGGGGTATGGTTGTCAAACGGATTTATAAATGAACTCCCCAATTCTTGTTGTGGGGTTTGGGG
>NW_010276922.1:0-231 GCF_000690775.1 Eurypyga helias
GGTGTGAGTGCAGAGAGAAGAGCACGTTTCGGGTCAGCGATGGTGCTCAGCAAAGATTAAACGGGCTTCAGAACCCTTCCTCATCTGGGCTGGAGTCTCAAACACATCCTTACATG
Organism: Eurypyga helias; assembly: GCF_000690775.1. NCBI lineage: Eukaryota > Metazoa > Chordata > Aves > Eurypygiformes > Eurypygidae > Eurypyga > Eurypyga helias. The sequence goes on from NW_010276922.1 coordinate 117, forward strand.
AGTCACGGCCTCCCCTGGGAGACTGGGGATGGCACTGGCAGCATCTGTAGCTTTGAAGGAGCCCCGGCGCCGCCAGCGCTGACATCTGCTTGTGGCATGTACGGGGGGGCCTCTT
>NW_010276923.1:0-231 GCF_000690775.1 Eurypyga helias
TTTTTTTTTTTTTAATTCTTTTAACGTATGATGGGATTTTGCAGATGTTCCCTTTGAAATAGAAGCGTTTTCATTTTTTTAGCAAGAGAAGACCAGCTGTTGTACAGGAGTCATACAAATCCCATTTAGTTCTTGTCAGCTATTGCAAAATGGGTACTTTTTGGTGTAAAAGGCCTTCATTACCTGCTACATGTCTCAGCTGTATTGAGAAATATTTTTCAAAATATTTTT
>NW_010276924.1:0-231 GCF_000690775.1 Eurypyga helias
AAGTGTTACTCCTTAAGCCCAGCCACCAACTGGAACGGAGCCAGGGAACCAGGGGAAGTTTACGGCTCAACGCTGATAAGATTTTCAGGAATGAAGCGTTCCCATTCCCAGCAGCAAGAAGGCAGAAATTCCAGGGAGAACAACCCCAAAACCTCAACCTGCACCTCACCAACAGGTGTTTCCCCCTCCCCGCAGCCCCGTGACACGGGGTCGGAGCTCTGCTGCACTTTG
>NW_010276925.1:0-231 GCF_000690775.1 Eurypyga helias
TTAGAGTGTTATTAGCCGTAATCAGGTCATCATTAGCCGTAATTAGAGGGTTATTAACCGTAATCAGCTCGTTATTAGCCGCAATTACATTGTCATTAGCTGTAATTAGAACGTTATTAGCTGCAATTAACTTGTTAGCTGCAATTAGCTCGTTGTTAGAGGTAATTAGTGGTCCTTAGCGTGTTATTAGTGGTGATTGGCTGATCATTAGGGGTCATTAGCGGTCATTAG
>NW_010276926.1:0-231 GCF_000690775.1 Eurypyga helias
ATACCAAACAGATTTGAGATGAAGCTGCACAGAAATAATGTTTTTGAGGAGTCCTACAGAAGAATCATGTCAGTGAAGAGACCCGATGTACTAAAAGCCAGGCTCTGGATTGAATTTGAGTCAGAAAAAGGACTTGACTATGGAGGTGTGGCCAGAGAATGGTTTTTTCTCTTGTCCAAGGAGATGTTTAACCCTTATTATGGTCTCTTTGAATATTCAGCAACGTAAGTG
>NW_010276927.1:0-231 GCF_000690775.1 Eurypyga helias
ATCTAGGCCATGCCCCTTCTCCAGAAACCACGCCCCCTCCCAAGACAACACCTCATCCAGGTCACGCCCCCTCTCCAGAGGCCACACCCCCCCACTCAGGACAACCCCTCATCTAGGCCACGCCTCCTCTCCAAAAGCCACACCCCTTACTGAGCAAGTCATCTCTCTTCTAAGCCACGCCCCCTCCCCAGAAACCACGCCCCTCTCTCAGGACAATGCCTCATCTAGGCC
>NW_010276928.1:0-231 GCF_000690775.1 Eurypyga helias
GGGGGACCATGGGGACAGTGTGGATGTGGGGGGGACCCACAGAGATCCCTGTGTGGGGGAGGACCCATGGGGACACCCAAGTGTGGGGCACCCACGGGGAGAGCCAGGAGTGGGGGGACCCACGGGGAGACCCCGGCTGTGGGGAGACCTAGAGGGACAGTGTGGATGTGGGGGGACCCACGGGGAGATCCGGGTGTGTAAGACCATGGGGACAGTATGGATGTGGGGGGG
>NW_010276929.1:0-231 GCF_000690775.1 Eurypyga helias
CGCGGGGACACCTGCTTCGCTGAAGACACTCCCCAGCTGAGCCGCCGGCTGACCCACAGGGACTGCCCGGTTGCCTCCTTGGGAGAAAGTTCAGTCACTGAGGGGAGAGAGAGAAAACTGGGAGCTCGAAGCAGCCTCACGGAAGGCAGCAAAGTCCAAACGGGGTCCTCCTCGCCGCTGGCAGCCCAACGAGGAGCGCGGCACAAGCAGAATTGCGGGAGGGACGGGAGA
>NW_010276930.1:0-231 GCF_000690775.1 Eurypyga helias
GACCAAAACTGCCTGAGCTGGCTGATGGCTCAGGATTGAAGGTGAACTCTGACCCTGTGCAGGGGCTCTCCCTTCCCAAGGAGCTCCGTGCAAAAGACGAGGGGTGATGGGTTCAGGCCGCAGTAGGAGCAGTTTCATCTGGAGGCAGGAAAAGAATTTTGCACCGTGAGAGCAATCGCTCCCTGGAATCACCTTCCCAGGGATGTGGTGGGGTCCCCAGCTGGAGGTTTT
>NW_010276931.1:0-231 GCF_000690775.1 Eurypyga helias
CTATTATAACAAGAAGAGAATGGTCCGTCAACAAACATAGCAGTGGAAGTATCAATAATCACCTAGGAAAAAAAGCTTTTCTGAGAATCTTTTACTCGGGCACCTTACTTGCTAGTAGTCACAGTAATTTTCTTCAATATTCTGCTAGTTTAAAACCAAAGATTTTAAAGACTATTGTAGTAAATTCCTTTCGGTTCCTTAAAGCAGGTTGTAAGACACTTACAGGCATGG
>NW_010276932.1:0-231 GCF_000690775.1 Eurypyga helias
GGGCACAAGCGGGGCGGAAGGAGCGGGAGGGGGAGCGTGGCGTTACCTAGAGCACGCAGGTAGTTGTCCATGTTCTCCTGGGAGACGAAGCGGTAGTAGCCCGAGAGGTTGGGCGGCATCCCGGGACGGAGGAGGCGAGGAGGAAGGAGGGCGAGGAGCGGGACGGGCACGGGGCTGGGACCGAACTCGCTCGCCGGGCGGGCGGGTGCCTCCCCCGCGGTGCGGGGCTGG
>NW_010276933.1:0-231 GCF_000690775.1 Eurypyga helias
TGCTCTAAGAGCTGCTTGTCGATGCAGCTGGGAGACGTTCTCAGTGGTGTCGGGCTTGTTCTGTAAGAAATTATGGCGAGGGTGATTGAGTGGCTTTTCACAGGGCTGGTAATGAGACGGAGAAGTGCTGCTCTTGCTTTCCTGCCTCTGTCTGTGGAGTAAATCAGGATGGCCGGGCCCTTGGCCCTCCGAGTTGCGTATCCCCTAGGACAGTTCAGTCTGTGGCGGGGG
>NW_010276934.1:0-231 GCF_000690775.1 Eurypyga helias
CCCAAAACCCACTGTTGCCCAAGGGCCGCGGGGACCCCCACTCAGCAATGGGGGCCTGGGGAGCATGGCTGTCCCTGGCCCAGGGCAGCGAGAGCCACTCAGGCACGGTGGGAGGGACTGCTGGCCACGGAAACCGGATTTTCCCCTGTAAGGAGATATCCCATCCAACACTCCTCTCTGCCGAGGCAGGCGCCTAGCAGCCATCGAACCCTCTCATCGCGCAGCCAGGGT
>NW_010276935.1:0-231 GCF_000690775.1 Eurypyga helias
CACGTCCTGCTTCAGACTGAGGGCTGGATCTTTGAGCCTTGCTAGTGTCAGATACAATGATCATCTAGTCCAAGTGCCCAACAACTTCAGGGCTGACAAAAAATTAAAGTATGGTATGAAGGCCATTGTCCACATACCTCTTAAATGCTGACAGGCATGGGACATTCCTGTAAAGCTTCTGCGGAAAACGTATGACTGACCTAGATGGGATTGTACATGCCAAAGTTTATT
>NW_010276936.1:0-231 GCF_000690775.1 Eurypyga helias
GCAGAACAGCCTGATGGAGCTGTGGTCGCTGATGCACTTCCTGATGCCGCGCGTCTTCCAGTCGCACCGGGAGTTCAAGGAATGGTTCTCCAACCCCCTCACCGGCATGATCGAGGGCAGCCAGGAGTACAACGACGGCCTCGTCAAGCGCCTCCACAAGGTGCCCGTGTCCCGCTCCTCGGGGGTTATCCCGCTTTTCGGGGGGCTTATCCCGCTTTTTGGGGGGGTTAT
>NW_010276937.1:0-231 GCF_000690775.1 Eurypyga helias
TGTGCACATGGACTGGGTGCTGAGTCATAGATGCCCTCCAGGGCAATGCAACAGAGCAGAGGAGTTGTGAGTTATTATCTCTAATTGTTCATACTATCAAAATCAGTCTCTTAGAGTGATTTTTTAAAAAACCTTAACAGGGCCATACAAACCTAAGCTTTTCTTCACTATTTAAAAATAATTTCAAATTTAAATTAAAAATATTAAATTAAAAAATAAATTTAAATTAAA
>NW_010276938.1:0-231 GCF_000690775.1 Eurypyga helias
GGGAGCAATCATTAACCCTTTTCTTGCATTTACCTTTTCCACTAGGATTGTTGGCAGCGCTTGAGAAGCACGCGGGGCATTTCTCCTCTCCACAGCGCACTCGAACTCACTGCCACCAGGCCCCGGGGTCCCCGCTCCCGCCCTCCAGCTTGGCAGCCGCCACCTCTGAAGCAGCACGGACCTCCCGACGGCCCCCCAGGCCACTCCACAGGAAAGGTCCGAGGCCAAGGC
>NW_010276939.1:0-231 GCF_000690775.1 Eurypyga helias
CAGCAGCATGAACCAAATTTGGCTTCTACACCAACAAGCCTGGAGCACGGGGTGGAGACCCTCACTTCCTTTACGCTGCTAATCACTTTGGTAACTGTAGCGCATTCTTCACCCTACGTGTTTCTCAGTTGTGAGTGCAACCTACCCGAACAGCCCACCTGTATTTATCCACAGTAGTGCTACACAGTAATATCTCCTCCCATAAACAAGAATGGGTCATTGAAGAAGATG
>NW_010276940.1:0-231 GCF_000690775.1 Eurypyga helias
CATTAGCTTTTATCAGTAGGAAAAGTCAAGAGGTTATGTTCTTCAATCATTTAAGCTTTCTGTAAACACGCTGGCCTCTGTGACACTGCACTCAGTGAAAAGCAGGAGGCGTTTCTCAAACTGATTTTAACTCACACTCAAGTAACACAGCAGGAACCCACTTTCGCTTGCACTAGCTCTAAGCTGATTAGCAATTCACCCCTATAATTTGCATGCAGTCTGAGACAAAAA
>NW_010276941.1:0-231 GCF_000690775.1 Eurypyga helias
CAGATCAATTTCCCTGACAAAAGATACTAGTTCTCTGCTAATTACCCACCACAAGGTCCAAGTTGGAGGCAGAAAACTCCTAGCCAACTCCCACACACCTTCCAGGTCACGCCTCTCGCAGTCCAAAAAGTGTGTGCCTTGCAAAAAACGCACACTTTGCAAACTTCCCCACCCCCACCAGCTCTCAGCACCACTGGTATGGGGGTTGACGCTGACCACTCAGCTTGATGT
>NW_010276942.1:0-231 GCF_000690775.1 Eurypyga helias
GTGACCTCTCTTCTTGGTCCTTTGTAACCCACTTTTCTCCATCATAGTTAATAAAAATTGCATATTTAGTGTTTGAGCGAGTAATTTTGGCAGCAAAGTCTCATTTTAAACTTCAATTCTCAACATTAGTTTGATCTTCCTTTCTTTTTTTAATGGTGTGAGAAAAGAGGGAGATCTTTTCAACAGAGTAACTACTGGTGGCACCTCGGAGGGAAAGGGAGAAAATTGTTT
>NW_010276943.1:0-231 GCF_000690775.1 Eurypyga helias
CTCTCCGGGCTGCCCGCGCACCGTGTGTACGTACACGCAGCACCCACAGTGCCACATCCCAGGAAGATGTTGGTCCTTGTTCCTACAGAAGGGAGAAGTGCCAGAGCCCCAGGCCCAGCGTGGGGGGCAGAGGGCTGTGGGCAGGGCACGTGCACCCCAGGGAGACTACGATTCCCAGCGGGAAGGCAGCTGCGGCTGGAGTGCCCTGTCCACATGGGTCTCGGGAGCAGA
>NW_010276944.1:0-231 GCF_000690775.1 Eurypyga helias
CTGGTCCCAGTTCGGCCCCAGCTGGGTGCAGGGCTGCCTGCCCACCCGGTTGCTGGCCCCAGACCCAGCACGTCCCCACGCGTGTCCTTGTCACGCACATGGGCCTGGACACATCCCCACTCGTGTCCCCATCACACGGCTCCAGCATGAGCCCACTCGTGTCCCTGTCACACACAGGGCCAGCACGTCCCCACGTGGGGCCTGGGCAGTCCCCACGCACCCCCCTGCCCC
>NW_010276945.1:0-231 GCF_000690775.1 Eurypyga helias
GGGCTCATGGCCACCCCCGAGTCTGCAGGTCAGCAGGTGGCCCTGAGCTCACGGTGTCCCCTGTCCCTCAAGTCTCCATGTCCCCCTGTCCTGCAGGTCCCCATGTCCCCACTACCCCCTGGAACAGAGGTCCCCACGTCGCTGTATCCTCATGTCCCTGCTGCCTCCTGACCCACAATGTCCCCATTGTCCCCTTGTCCCTGGTTCCTCCTGGCCCAGAGGTCCCCATGT
>NW_010276946.1:0-231 GCF_000690775.1 Eurypyga helias
TTTGGAGGATTTTCTGGGTTTTTGGAAATAAAACAGGGCTCCTGCGAGTGTCCTGGGGCCAAAGGGAGTCTGGGGTGGGGGGGTGGGCTGGGTGATTACTCACGTAGTTGATGACCTTGAGCTGGAGTGAGGCGGCATCCAGGTCATACAGCTCACCTGCACGAGGGGGGAGAGCACCATGAGGGGGTCAGCACCCCAGCTTCACCTTGCCCGCGCGCTTCCCCGGTGCCC
>NW_010276947.1:0-231 GCF_000690775.1 Eurypyga helias
AGGACCATTCAGCAAAAATGTCTCGGCGTCAGAGACATTTAGGATGTAGTAATATTTTAAGCACTTCAGCTAAGGCAGCAGCAGCAGAACTGTTCGCTGTATCTGTCACATGCACACCTGAAGAGGGTGGAGTGTTATCACAGGGGACCTAAGTTTATAATTGTTTATCAAACTTATATGTTGAGAAAGAGTTAAAGACTCATACAAAGATGTACCTTGTCCATAATGCCC
>NW_010276948.1:0-231 GCF_000690775.1 Eurypyga helias
GCAAAAGGCCCTTTGCGGAGCAGCAGGAAGATCCCGGGGCAGGAAAACACTGCACTCCCGGCACAGCGGCTGAAGCAGCTGCTGCCCTCACGATGCTCTGAGCGCAGCCCCATCGCCCCCTCCAGCACCCGGACCCCTGCAGGGACCGGGGCAGGACGCCCTCGCTTTCCATGGGCCTTCCAGAAAGAGCAGGCGCCGCGGCAGGATGAGGCCCTCGCTCGGGGAAGCGGC
>NW_010276949.1:0-231 GCF_000690775.1 Eurypyga helias
CTGCGGGGAGGCACAGGGGGCGGGCCCCGCGACAGCGTGTTCCAGCGCTCTCGGCTCTGCCGGTGTCCCTGGCTGTGGCTCGGGTCGCTTCTCCCCATGTCTGCGGCAGGGAAACGCGCTCTCTGCTCCAGAGCGCCTGTTGTCCGGCACAGAGCCGGTCACCGTTTCCTGGCTGAAAGACAGCTTTCCCCTCAACCCACTTGCAGCTCTAGCGAGGAGAGACGGAGATGG
>NW_010276950.1:0-231 GCF_000690775.1 Eurypyga helias
GCAACACGTGCAACTTACTTATAATACAAACAGCAAATACAGCACCCACACATCGCTTGTACAGTCTTAAAACTCTGGAAAGCAAACCCCTCTGACAGCATCCCAAGCATTTGTATACGTAGGGATTTGACTTTGTTGTTAGTATCTAGTGTCAGGTCTTGAAATGAGGAAACAAATCGTGGCTGCTAAGGAGAATGACAGATACGATGCCTGAATTTTCCTTAAATCTGT
>NW_010276951.1:0-232 GCF_000690775.1 Eurypyga helias
CCGTCACCGTCACCGTCACCGTCGCCCGCCGTGCGGGGCTCACCTGTGCCAGGAAAGGGGACTGCACGCCCAGGTAGCGGGACACCACGTAGAGGCAGAAGAGGTGGCGGTCGATGCCGGCGCCGGTCATGGCCATGCGGTACATGTGCTGGTGCTTCTCCGCCGCCACCTGGAAGAGCCGCCGGCGCTCGGCGCGCTGCGGGGACACCTGGGGTCAGGGACGGGGTCACCC
>NW_010276952.1:0-231 GCF_000690775.1 Eurypyga helias
CCCAGGCTTCAGGAGAGCTGTTCCTTCAGGCTTGTCCCAGGCGGTGGCTGTTACAGAGGCAGGCAAATGCCCTGCGGGACGATGATGGTGGAGTTGTGCGTGTGAGCACAGGCAGGAGCAAGGAGGACAAGAGGCAGCACGGAGAGCGGAGAAGGAGAGGAGAGAAGGCGCGAGGCTGAGGCGGCCCAGGGCCTCTGGGATTTGGTGGCTGGGTCTAGCAGGGCCCACAGG
>NW_010276953.1:0-232 GCF_000690775.1 Eurypyga helias
CTACGCTAACGAAGACAGGCTCTGCGCATCCTTCGGCCCTGCGTCCTTCAAGGAGAGATCCTGCCTGGCACGAGGTGCCAAACGTCGGCTTGGCCGCCGAGTACCAGGAAAACTTCGTGGGCTCCGGGCTTAGGTTAGGAGAGCAGGGACTGCACAAGGAGCAGCATCTCCCGCCAGCCCAGCAGAGCAGGGCTGGGAAAGCCCAGGCCGGTGTCCCACCCCTGCCGCTGCG
>NW_010276954.1:0-231 GCF_000690775.1 Eurypyga helias
AAAGAACATCAAATAATGTCCTAAGCATTAACATAACACTGGGAACATTAAAAACACAGAGTGAAAGGATTAAACAGAACAAAGGGAGTGCTTCTGTTAAAACACAGAACACGAGTGGAGCAAAATAATGCATCTACCTTAACAAGAAACATTTTGACAGCTGTGTCAAGCTGAAGAATGAAGATTAGTCAGCCCGCTAGTGAGAAAAACCAGATATGGTTCCTCTTGTTT
>NW_010276955.1:0-231 GCF_000690775.1 Eurypyga helias
CGGTGGCCGGCGGGGTGTGAAACCCTCGGGCGGTGCTTGTGTCGCTCCCGGCTGGAGAGCGGGTGCTTGGTGTGAGCGGGCTGTTGGCGCTCCGAGCACGGGCTGTGCCTGTGTCTGACACAGCCGGCAGAAGGGCTGCACGGCCGGGGCTGTGGGCACAGCGCGGGCCCCCAAACTCCCTGTGGAGCTCGGTACCGGTGTGACTGCTGGGCAGGTCATCCTGGCAGCGAG
>NW_010276956.1:0-232 GCF_000690775.1 Eurypyga helias
CCTCGCAGGGGCACAAAGGGTTACGTTTCCCTCCCGAGGGGGTGCAGCTGCCGGCCCTTCCTCCCGGCCTCTCTGAAACAACCCCAACAGCTCCTGAAAGCGACCGCGGTGCTGCCCGTGTAACATCGCCCGGGTGCCCCCGGCGCTAAGGCTCTTCCCTCGCCAGAGATCTCCTCTCCCCTCTCCCCCAGCCGGATGCCCGGCCCGCTTGGCCCCGGGAGGGCCCAGGCCG
>NW_010276957.1:0-231 GCF_000690775.1 Eurypyga helias
GGCTATGCGCAAATATACCACTTTAGATCCAGCTTCTGATATGGGAAGGCAACAGTTAATATCGTTATTTCTGGGACAGTCATCTGAAGATATTAGAAGAAAACTCCAAAAGATGAAAGAGCCGGAAATACGAGACTTGGAAAAATTAATTGAGGAAGCTTGGAGAATATATAGGAATAGGGAAAATAGTGATAGGAAAAAGTTAGGCAGAACTATAGCTACTGCTACGAT
>NW_010276958.1:0-232 GCF_000690775.1 Eurypyga helias
ACTAAAACTTGCTTTCTTACTGTAATTCATTGTTATGAATTTCCAGGTATAATTAACAAATTGCCTTACAAGTTTTTCTGAGACACATGCAAGAAAAAAACAAAAGGCAGGCAAAAGAAAACAAGGAGGGGAAATTTTCAAATAGTATATAAGGATTTGTATTTATTTAATTATTTTCAGCAGTCATAAAAGGAGTTACCTCCACTGACAGATGCAAGTATTTAAGACATTT
>NW_010276959.1:0-231 GCF_000690775.1 Eurypyga helias
TGTTGTATGATACCTTCCACACCTTCTCTGTATGGACTACTGAAACTCTTTTCCTCCCTTTTCACACGGAATGAAGAGAGCTAAGCCTCGTGCAGCAGAAGCAAAGAAGCTCTGTGCCATGTATGAGGGTTACATGGACGTAGAGACACCTAGTTCTTCTTGGGATGAGAGTTGTGGATTTATGTTTAGACGTTTGGTCACTTTATCATTCAAAACTTGTGATTGTTTCAC
>NW_010276960.1:0-232 GCF_000690775.1 Eurypyga helias
TCCGCGGGCCGTCCGGGCACTCCGCGGGCTGTCCCGGCACGGAGGCGCCGTTTGTCCTGCCTGTTGCCCAATGTGTACTCGGGCTCTGGCTCCCCAACACGGGGCAGAGCCGGGGGGGAGAAGGGCACGGAAGGAGGGCGAGGGGAGGGAAGGAACCGCCTGTGGAGAACAGGAGCCCCTTCTCCCACCTGGACGGGCCTACCCAGAGCTGGGAGGAGCAACTGGGATGGCC
>NW_010276961.1:0-232 GCF_000690775.1 Eurypyga helias
TGTAAGTTAGCCATTTGTAAGTGCAGTGCTGGTGCAAGGCAGCTGTAGCTGTGATGATGACAGCAGTAACTTCCCACCCGTGTGTGCAATTGCAGGAACGTTTCTGAAGATCAGGTTGTCTTTGGGTCACTTCTAAGCCCTGTCTGCCTCTGTTGAGATGAGCACGCAAGGCACCAGCGGGAGGCCTGCACGCGCAGCGCTGCGTGAAGGGGGTCTTCCCAGCCACAGTGCT
>NW_010276962.1:0-232 GCF_000690775.1 Eurypyga helias
AAGGGCCTGGCTCCTGGACGACAACACCGTGCTGTGAAGAACAGGAGCTGCTGGAGGGATGACAACCACCTAACACAGCTACAGCTGAGCCGCTCCACAGCATCTGTCGTTAAAACCCACCTCTTAAGCCGCGCTTGGGCACCAGCAGGAAGCCACCCCGTTCGCAAGCTAAAGCCCGCATCCTCCACGCAAAGGGAAACGCACCCTTCTCTTCCCCCACGCGAGCAGCCAC
>NW_010276963.1:0-232 GCF_000690775.1 Eurypyga helias
GAGCCAGGTTCCTCAGGTGGTGATCCAGGAGAGCTTTGGGGCGGATAGGCGGTGAAACGTTTTCCCCAGGAGAGCGGACTGCTTGGGGAGGTGGTGCCGGCTCCATCCGTGGAGGTTTGCGGGATAAAGCCCCGACCACCTTGGCGTGGAGGCCGGACCTGAGTGCCCAGGGTGGGACTCGCCTCGGCGCGGGGCGGGACGCTTTCCAGGATGCTTGCGCGCTCCCGGCTCC
>NW_010276964.1:0-232 GCF_000690775.1 Eurypyga helias
ACAACAGGGCCTTTGCACGGCACCTCGCACTGTACTTTGTGTGCAGGGGCTTTGCGTGGCACCTTGCACAGTTGGGCCTTTGCACAGCACTTTGCACAGCCCTTTGCACGCCAGGGCTTCGCGCAGCACCTTGACAGCACGTCGGCACTGCACCTTGCACGGCCGGGCCTTTGTGTTGCACCTTGCACTGTCCTTTGCACGCAGAGGCTTTGCACGGCACCTTGCACGGCAC
>NW_010276965.1:0-231 GCF_000690775.1 Eurypyga helias
AAAAAGAATCCCTGTGGCCTTGATTTTTGTAATTAATACAAGGTAGTACAAACTCCCCCCTTCCTACCATGAACGTACACCCTCAGCACGCTTTGTTTTCAGCAAGAAAACATGGCAAGAACATCCCTTCCACAACCAGAACAAAACCACAGACATAGTTACCGCAAAGTGCTTTATATCACAAAAATGTGCCCCGTGGATAAATTATCTAACATTTGACCCTGAAATGGG
>NW_010276966.1:0-232 GCF_000690775.1 Eurypyga helias
AGTGTTTGCTATACTGACTATACGGTTGCTGTGGATTTTAGGTGTTTTAAGTCTCAGTTCCTCTGGCTCTCCTGATTTTGTGTTGTGGTTTGTTTTTTACAGTGTTGGCTCATTAATCTGACAAGTTGACCTGTTCACTGTAGTGGAGTGACTAGAAAATGAATGGGTTTCTTAAACCATTTACAAACTGATATTAACCTCAGGAATTACTGGATTAGCCTCTTTTATTAGC
>NW_010276967.1:0-232 GCF_000690775.1 Eurypyga helias
GGGCAACTGGGATCATACTGGGGGCCGCACTGGGACGAGGCTGGAGGAAACTGGGGGTAGCCGGGCTCATACTGGGAGGCACTGGGCTCATACTGGTGCAGGGTGTCCCCGCCCTTTACGGTCTGTGGGGCTGGGCCGAGCCCTGACCCCGCCCACCTCTGACGTCACCCAGGGGGCGGTGCTGGGGGGCGGAGCCATGCAAATGATCGCTGATGCGGTTATTCCTCCAGCA
>NW_010276968.1:0-232 GCF_000690775.1 Eurypyga helias
AAAAAAAAAGAAAAAAAGAAATATCCAGTTCTTACTGGCTTTGATTTCAATCCCTTTGTCCCTTCGAAATTCACAGCCATACTAAATAACAGTCCTTTTGAAATCCAAAAGATCTAGCAATTCTTAGTGTAATCAGGTTATATTTGTGTGAAAGATACTCTTGAGAACTGCAGAATCCCTGCTGAAGTATTTATTACCATTGTGTTATCTATTTATCATAGAATCATAGAAT
>NW_010276969.1:0-232 GCF_000690775.1 Eurypyga helias
GGGTTTTTTTTGTTTGGTTGGTTTGAGTTTTTTTAATTCTCCAACCTACACAAATGCATCAGGTTATTTCACTTTTAATTATTAATCTGTTTGTCTGAATCTGCAAAAATTATCTGGAATCTAGCATACTACTATTTCATTCTTACTATTTACTCCATTGGAGTGCAACATATGCTGCCAAATACATTGTTATGAAGAACACTTCAGTATTGTGCCTGTCAGTTTGGAGAAA
>NW_010276970.1:0-232 GCF_000690775.1 Eurypyga helias
TTTTTTTTTTTTTGTTAAATAAAAGGAATTACACAGACATCCACAGTGTTCTTTTCACCTGAGGAGCATCTTACCACCAGTCCCTGCTGTCTGAGCACTTCTAAACTTACTTCAGTACCAGACAGGAAAGAACTCAGAAAATGAACAGAGCAGCATTTTCTGACAAGCTCAAACAACCCAGCTCCAGTGTTAATGAACTCCATTAACTCCAAGGGTGGTTTTTTTTTTTTTT
>NW_010276971.1:0-232 GCF_000690775.1 Eurypyga helias
GGGTGGCGGATGGAAGCTAATCTCTGTCCAGCTCGCCCCAACCGAGCTCTTACGGAGCCACGAGACCAGCTGAAAAAAAATAAAATCGGATTTACAGATGCTTTCCCTTCCGGGCTAGGGGTGTTTGTTTTCTGCTCCTGCTGGTGCTCAGCCTCGGGGGTAGGACAGCAGCGGCCTGTGGGACAAGCTGGGCATTGCTGGGGTGGGGGACCCCTGGCTTCATGGTGGCAAC
>NW_010276972.1:0-232 GCF_000690775.1 Eurypyga helias
CCCGCCTCGCCGCCAGCGGGCCGGACTGGGAGGAACTGGAACCGAGGTGTGACTGGGGCTGGGGTCCCTCAGGACCCCCCTCCAGGGACCGGTGGCTTCGCTAGCTGCTCTTTAATTAACCGGGAACTGGCACAGAGAGACGAGAGGGATCCGTTTCCCCCTTTTTTTTTAATTTGACAAAATCGTAATTAAATAGGGAGTAAAATCCTGTTAGCACCAGGCAGCCCGCTGG
>NW_010276973.1:0-232 GCF_000690775.1 Eurypyga helias
ATCACCCGGGTTGCCCAGCCAGGGGGTCCCCGGGGGGCGGCAGCGTGGGAACCGGGCCCTGCCCTGCCTTTGGCCTCGCTTGCCTCCTCAGCCCGCTCCTCTTGGAAAGCAAAACCGAAATTAAAGCCATAAATCAGCAGAGCTTTGCTTACTGGCCACTTAGCTGGACCTCCCCTTTAATTAGCTCTTTAATTAGGCTTTCATCTCCGGCTCGGTTTTCTCTGGGGCTTGG
>NW_010276974.1:0-232 GCF_000690775.1 Eurypyga helias
GGGATTTGCCTTTACCGGCAAACCCCGGCGCTGCAGGCGAACGCCGCGGCGCTTTGCCCCTTCGGAAAGACTCAGGCAACGCCGGCCGAGCGAGGGGTTTAGCCTGGGCATCCCCCCGCCGCGGGTCCCCATGTCGGCTGAAACCTTTCCTCCGGTGCCCCCCCCGGTGCTCCCAGGCAACGCTTTGTCCTCCCTCCGCGCTGCTTTGCTGAGCTTCACCCGCTTTCGTTAC
>NW_010276975.1:0-232 GCF_000690775.1 Eurypyga helias
TCAGCTGGGCCGAGCTGCACCCAGCGGGCTCTGCCCTGGCCTCGTCCACCGTCAGCTCCCCCAGTGCTCCCAGGGAGATGCGACGGGGGGGATAAAGGCAGAAGAGCCCCTTTACCTTGCAAGGAAGACGTGGGCAAAAGGACGCGGTGACAACCTGCCCCGGGCATCATTGCCCAGGGTGGGCACAGGGAAGGGGAATGTCCCAGCTCAGTCAGCCCCGGGAGCGGGGTGC
>NW_010276976.1:0-232 GCF_000690775.1 Eurypyga helias
CCTTTTACCCAACCAACAAATAATGTTTTCTGTCCTCCTGTTTCTAAAAATTGCTTCCAGCTATCGGTTTCCCAAACTGCGACTCTATTTACCTGCCAATCATTATTATCCCAGTGACCTATCCATTCAGTAGCTCCTTTAAAGACAGCATATGAGTCAGTGTAGTTGGCACCATGTTTTGCAGCTAGTAGGACTGCCTTAAGCTCTCCTACTTGTGCACTACCTTCACCTG
>NW_010276977.1:0-231 GCF_000690775.1 Eurypyga helias
GCCGGCGTTCCCGGCCAGCCGGCACTGGGCTGCGGCACTGCGGGATGGCTGCATGCACTTTTCCCTGGAACTGGGTCACGAGTTTGGGGTTATCCAATGTTTTTCTTATATCCCCAGCTGCTGGATTTGAGGGGATGGTGAGGATGGGCTCAACCCTGCAGCAGGGCTACCCTGGGGGTACCTCCTCCACCCCCGGGGCTGCACGGGCTCAGCTGGGGGAAACTCAGCAGA
>NW_010276978.1:0-232 GCF_000690775.1 Eurypyga helias
AGAGGCTGATGAGGTGTGGGCAGGGACAGGAGTAACGACGGCCCCCCCTGCTTCCACAAAAAGCAGCCCTGCAAACAGGATGGCGTGACGCCTCAGCTAGAGCGTGGCAAACAGGGCAGGGCATGTCACCCAGGGGGTGGCAAGTCACCAAGGGCATGGCGTGACAGTTCCCGTGACAGTTTCCATGCAAGGGTGCACAGAGAGGGTGCCTCCTTGAAGGAGAGGCATTCCA
>NW_010276979.1:0-232 GCF_000690775.1 Eurypyga helias
GCACACTTCTTCCCCCACTTGCACATCAACTTCAGAGGAAAAGGAGGCTCATGCTGGATTTCTGTTGTTGCCTTTCGACACAGGACAAAAGGCAGCTGTCGCCCTCTTGCATTGCCCTGCAGTGACCTTTCGTCCGGGCAAAGATTTGCAGGCAACAGCCTGGAAGTAGGAGAGGCAACCTTGCATTCCTCGTTTGATTATGGTCCTCTTCCTTAATGAGTTTTGAAGAGGA
>NW_010276980.1:0-232 GCF_000690775.1 Eurypyga helias
AGCCTGTCCAGGTCCCTCTGGAGAGGTGATATCCCCCCAGAGGGGGAGGAGGAACTCAGGAAGACCCTGGCACCCAGAGAGCACAGACAAGAAGGAACAGGTTGAGGGGCCCCGCTCGCCCCAGCGCCTGAGGAGCCCGCGCGTGCCTGGGCCCCGCAGGCCTCGAGCGCGTTCCCGGCTGCGCACCAACTACATTTCCCAGCGCGCCCCGGGCGGCGGGGGGGGAGGGGAG
>NW_010276981.1:0-231 GCF_000690775.1 Eurypyga helias
GTGGCACAGCCTGACACGTGACACACCCCAACACGTGATGGTGCGCGGCACAGCCTGACATGCGACACAACCCGCAACAGCGTGCCGCTCGGTCTAACATGTGACACAGCCCGCAACGGTGCACAGCACCGTGTGACACACGACACGCAACACCGTGTGTGTCCAGTTGTACCTCCGCCCGTGCCTGTGGCCCTGTGACACGGTGTCCCCGGTTGTGTCCCCCGGTTGTGC
>NW_010276982.1:0-232 GCF_000690775.1 Eurypyga helias
TTCTCTCCTCCATCCCACTGAGGGAGAGTGAGTGAGGGTCTATGTGGTGGTCAGTTGCCAGCTGGGTTTAAGCTACGACAGAGCCACTGAAGAGTAGAGACAGTTACTTCCATAGGCCTCTGACGCTGTTTGATGGTTAGATGCTTAAGACATCCATACAGGACAGACAGAAATGACATGGAGCCTTGTCAAGGTTTAACCCTGTCGGTCAATTAAGTACCACCAGTCGCTC
>NW_010276983.1:0-232 GCF_000690775.1 Eurypyga helias
CATCCATGTCACTAACGAAGATGCTGAGCACCACCGGTCCCAGTACCAGCCCCTGGGGAATGTCGTTCACCACTGGCGTCTCCCTGGAGATGGAGGCATCGACCACAACTCTCAGTGTGACCGTGCAGACAGTTCCTCCCCCACCGAGCGGGCTGTGTCACACCCATGTCCCTCCGCTCCCGAGCCAAGGGTGCCGGGCGGACGGTGCGGAGCGCCCCGCGCAGCCCGGCAG
>NW_010276984.1:0-232 GCF_000690775.1 Eurypyga helias
CGCAGAGCCGCGGGGAGAGGGAGCGATAGCATAGTAGGGAAGAAATATTCACCTTCCCGCCTCATGCCCACTTTGAGGCACTTCTTGAGGCGGCAGTACTGGCACTGGTTGCGGTGGTGCTGGTCGATAGGACAGTTCCTGTTGGCGCGGCATGTGTAAGTTAAGTTCCTGCGGACGCTCCTCTTGAAGAAACTTTTGCAGCCCTCGCAGGTGAACTGGCCGTAGTGCTTGC
>NW_010276985.1:0-232 GCF_000690775.1 Eurypyga helias
ATTCCTGACAATATTATAAGGCAATTAAAGCCTGTATGTATTGGCTGATGGAGGTGAATTATGGTAAGTTCAAGGAGGCAATTCTCTGAACCAGGAGATTCTGATTAATTACCTAGCAATTATTCATTATGAAGACCATTAGGTCTACTTGTGCTCCACAAAGTCAGAGGAGCAGTAGGCAACAAATTGTATGAATACCATTCAGACTGGACAACATTTGCAGCTATAGCCA
>NW_010276986.1:0-232 GCF_000690775.1 Eurypyga helias
TGGAAGCTGAGAAGAACAAAAAAGCAATGGAAATTGTTAGTGAAAAGAAGTATCGCCAGCATCCAGACAAGTTGAAGTATTCTGTTCCTATGGATTCCATGAACATGGTCTTAGCTTTAAATAATGCTAAAATCATGGATGAGGTAAGCAAATGTTCATCAAAATTCATTTAAGTTTGCAGAAGTAAGGAACCTACTATACCTGAGGTAATAATCTTATTCTGTGCATAGCT
>NW_010276987.1:0-232 GCF_000690775.1 Eurypyga helias
GAACTGGCCCTGGAAGTGAACCCTGAGGAGAACCACCGGTGACTCCTATTGAAAGGCATTTAAAGAATACTTCATAAATCTTTCAGTAACTGAGGTTACACTAACAGGTTTGTAGTTTCCTGGGTCTTCCCTCATGCTCTTGTTGTAAACTGAAATAACATTATCTAGCTTCCCATCAGCAGGGAGTTCCACAGCCTCCCAAAGCCTTTGGTAGATGATCAAGATGGGTCCT
>NW_010276988.1:0-232 GCF_000690775.1 Eurypyga helias
CCAGAAAAATTACATCCACCACCTTCTTACACCAGGCAGGTGACGTTAAAGGATATCAAATGAGTTAGACAGGACTCTCCCCTTGTGAATCCAAACTGAGCATGCCTGATGATTGCATTCTCCTTGAAAGGACTTTGAGTAGCACCCAGTAAGATCTCCACCATCATCTTGCCAGGTACTAAGGTTTGTAGTTCCCTGTGTCTTCCTTCATGCCCTTCTTGTAGACTGGAAT
>NW_010276989.1:0-232 GCF_000690775.1 Eurypyga helias
ACTTTTAGTTTGTTTTCCAGTGCCACTGGCCTCACAGAGCAGCAGGAGGTGGTAACGTTATGGATTTATGCAAATGACTCTTCTTCACTTGTTTTGTCATACTTCCTTCAAACTACACAACCTGGAAAATACAAAAAGGAACTCCTATTCCTGTGCATACTCACCGTATGGGTACAGATGCAAACCCAGAATTTCAGAGAAAGGATATTTGTATCATCATTAAGTTCAAATG
>NW_010276990.1:0-232 GCF_000690775.1 Eurypyga helias
CTGAGAGGAGTTTGGTTCCGTCCCCTTTGTTGCTGCCCTTCAAGTAGCTGCTGGCTGTGAGCAGATCCCCCTCTGCCCGCTGCCCCCCAGCCAGGCTGAGCCTGCCTGACTCCCCCAGCTCTCCGTGTGGGGCCTGAGCTCTCCCTGTGAGTCAGCAGTAGAACTGGACACGGTATCCAAGTGCAGCCTCCTCGGGACTGAACAGAGGGAGAAAATGATCCCCTTTGACTTG
>NW_010276991.1:0-233 GCF_000690775.1 Eurypyga helias
GCTTCTGCTTGGTCAACGCAACAGGAACAACCTTTCTTTTTAAGGTTGAAGTGGGTTGCTCATACATAGACACAATATTATTCTATAATCAAAGGAAGTGTCTACTTAGGATATTTGAGATGTTTCCCATCACTGTGTCACTATTTATATTAGAACTTAAAATGCCTTGAGGGATGGCAGAAGTAACTTAGTGGGCTGAACAGCAGCAACAGGCTGGGGGGGAGAATGGATGG
>NW_010276992.1:0-233 GCF_000690775.1 Eurypyga helias
CAAACCATTCCATGAGTCTGATTCTATAATTATTCTGTGATCTCCAGGATGAGCAGCTTTGCTGCCGCCCTGGCCACGAACCAAAAGGCAGCATTTTTAACTTGATGTGCAAAGAGATGTTTTCTCTCCATGGAGAACTTTGGTGACGACTGCATGACCAACAATTTCAGCACCTAATGAGCCACTTTAAATTTGCAGCAGCTGGGGCAGGATTTGGCTGCCTGCCCCTCGGC
>NW_010276993.1:0-233 GCF_000690775.1 Eurypyga helias
AAAAAAAAAAAAAAAAAGAGGTAAACCACCTGGACTGCACAGCCCTTGGGCAATTCCAGATCATCACATTTGGAAAATGGTTTATCAGTGGCACATTAAAACTAGTGCTTTGGCAACTGAAGTTTAGGTGCAAAAGGCATGTATTCAGTAGAGTTGTTTAGTCTGGCACCAAGCTTCACAATAAGACAGCAGATGCATTGTGCTGTGAGTACATAATATGTTTTAGTGGCAAC
>NW_010276994.1:0-233 GCF_000690775.1 Eurypyga helias
TTTCCTTTCCTTAGAGGCAGGCATTCTGAGTTTCATAAAGGCAAGATAAAGTTAATACTTCCCAGGAATTTGTGAATAAAAGCAAAAAAAACCCAAACACACCCCCCCACACCCATTACTCTCAGGATATTCATTATGTCTGACTGAAAGGCTTTTTAATATTCTTTTCTTTGGTAGCAATATTGAACTTGCTCTCTTTGATTCCTAGTTTTTTGTCAAAACTCTTTGTTTAT
>NW_010276995.1:0-233 GCF_000690775.1 Eurypyga helias
TCATCCCTTCCCATCCCTGAAAACACGTGCCATTAGGCGGGAGGGGAGGGTGACCGGCCCAGTGTGACCAGCACGGCCACCACTCTCCAGAGGGCAGGCATCCACACAGCCTGACCAGTGCCCACCCAGCCAGGCTGCAGCTCCTCCAGCTCCCCCAGCCTCCCCAAGTCCTGGGAAAGCCTCACCAGAGCTGCAATGGGTGGCAATAAGGACACAGGAGCAGGACCTTCGAA
>NW_010276996.1:0-233 GCF_000690775.1 Eurypyga helias
GTACGGCAGCGCTGGCACCGCTGGCGTGTAAAGGAAAAGGAGCAGCGATTCCATTCCGGAGACTCGGGAATTGCTACAGGGCCCCCCCTCTCCCCACACCTCCTCACCCCACGGCACAACCCTTCAGGAGAGGGGGGAGGGAGCTGAGGACTGAGCCCGGGAAGGTCGGGGCGCAGCAGGCAGCCCCCTCCGAGGGGGCAAAGCCACCCCACACCGGTGCTGGGAATGAGACC
>NW_010276997.1:0-233 GCF_000690775.1 Eurypyga helias
GCCCTCGAGCGGGAGAACCGGGATGAGCTGGAAGTGGAGCTGGCGGAGAATCGCAAACTCATCACGGAGAAGGGTCAGGAACTCGCGGGACGGCCCGGGGCGCGGGGAGGGGGCTCCGGGGCTGGTTCCTTTGCCGTTGATCCGATACCGACCCGCTGCGACTGTGCTCCTGCACGGTCCGTCCTGACTGACCCCACGTGAGAGGAATTCCCACCTTTGGGGTGCAGGGCAGA
>NW_010276998.1:0-233 GCF_000690775.1 Eurypyga helias
TTTGGGGATTTTTCCATCCCGCCGGAATTTTTATCCCTCTACTCCTACTTTACTCCAGGTTTAGGTACAAGGAAGCGTTTCAGTGTATGAGGAAACAACGCGTCGACCTCAACCTTCTCTACGACTACAATCCGCAGGTAAGGATTCCTCGGATTCCGTAGTTTCCCGCTTCCGGAATTCCCGGGATTCCTCGAGCTCGACCCCCCCCGGGGCCTGGATCCCTTCTTTTCCCG
>NW_010276999.1:0-233 GCF_000690775.1 Eurypyga helias
TTAGTATGAGAATAACGTTGATAGCGCGGATGTTTTAGCTGTCGCCAAGCAGTGCTTATCCTAAGCGTAGGACTTCTCCGTTTCCATGCTCTGACAGTGCGGGCAGGAGCACAGGGAGCACAAACCCGAAGATAAGGAGGCTCCAGCCGTCAGCAGAAGCTGTAATTCAATAAGATAAGCACAGTTAACGGCCTGCTTGGAGGCTGAGAAAGAATCTAAAAGGTGTTAGAAGA
>NW_010277000.1:0-232 GCF_000690775.1 Eurypyga helias
ATGGTATAATCCTTGCATTTCTGCATGTTCTTTCTTGGCAAATGCACCTGGTAAAAAGTCATAGATGATTCATGGTAAAGTAGAGGTTGTCTGTGCAACTTTGGATGGAGTCCATCTTCAAATGATAGGGATCTGTGATAACCATGTGAAGGATTTGATGAGAGTCTTGGGGGTGCTGTGTGTGAGGACATTTGGTGGAGACATGGCATGTGTTGTTGATTTCCAGGGTTTA
>NW_010277001.1:0-233 GCF_000690775.1 Eurypyga helias
CAGATACTCAGTGTCCATGGAGTCTTTTAAAAAGACTGTGAGTTCAGGCGTATCCTGAGGCATGCAAATTTTCCGACCGAATGACGTACGATACGCCGCCATGTCCAACACCTTGAGGTATTCTTTCAAGTCAAACCTGGCTGACGTACAGAAACACATTTCTCTCAGCTGTAAAGCAATGTTCCCTAAACTGAATTCTGAGGGAGTTGTGTCCCATCGCACCAAGGCCAAAG
>NW_010277002.1:0-233 GCF_000690775.1 Eurypyga helias
CCCCGGCCCCGCCACTGGTGGTCTGGCTCGCTCTCCGACCTCCTGTCAGGCAGCCTCAGGCTGAAGAAACCGCCCCTGCAGGACCAGGGCCGGCGGTGACTCTCTGAGGGACTCCCGCTGCCGCGGCCCGGCGGCAGCCATGTTGTCCCCTTGGGGCGCAGCGCAGGGGAGATGGCAACGCGTCAGGACGGGTGAGGGTAGGGGGGACGGTGGGAGTAGGGGTGTGGATGAGG
>NW_010277003.1:0-233 GCF_000690775.1 Eurypyga helias
GAAAGCTGAAATACAGAGACTTATTCTGGTGGTGAAGAAAGGATCTCGTGTCAGCTGTCGAAAGACTCTTCAGATAAAATGGGTCTTAAATGCCACCATGATAGGCATGCTGGAAATGCCTAAAGTAGATAAATCTGACTCTGTTCCCATTGCTGTAGGCCAAGCATATGCAACATATTGCAGAAAGCTTTTTAGAGTCCTTTGTTCTTTTAAAATAGTGCCCTGTGTGCCTT
>NW_010277004.1:0-233 GCF_000690775.1 Eurypyga helias
GGCTTTCAGTCAGATCACCCCTGTAACTGGTAAATGAATCTCCTCTTACTGGTGGTCACAGTGGCTGTGACACCGTAGGGAATGTTCCCCTTAAAACTCACTTCGGCTTTACCCGCAGTGCCCTTCATTCGCTGGCAAACCTCAGCTGACTCGCATACGTGACACACACTTTGCTCTGTCTCAGCCTAGCTAACTCAGAGCTTGGGGTCTGTGATGTGGAAGTCCTGGGGTTG
>NW_010277005.1:0-233 GCF_000690775.1 Eurypyga helias
GCACACGCTGTGCACACGCACTGCAGGCACACCACACGCACACGCATTGCACGCACACATTGCACTCACACATACTGCACACCCACACTGTGCACACCCATTGCATGCACACTCACTGCACACACACGTTGCACGCACACGCTCTGCACGCACACTACACGGACTGCACGCACACTACACGCACACGCATTGCACACACATGTTGCACGCACACATACTGCACACCCATGCTG
>NW_010277006.1:0-233 GCF_000690775.1 Eurypyga helias
TGGGACACCCAGCCGTGCCATCCCTCTGACACCCAGCTGTGCCGTACCCAGGTTACCCAGCTGTGGCATCACTCGGCCACTGGGCCGTGGCATCCCCAGGCACTCGGCTGTGCCATTCCCGGGCACCCAGCCATGCCAACCCCAGCGCACCTGACCGTGGCATCCCCAGGCCATGCCATCTTGGGGCACCTGGCTGTGGCATCGCTGGGCACCCGGCTGTGGCATCCCTGGGC
>NW_010277007.1:0-232 GCF_000690775.1 Eurypyga helias
ATGTCGAACTATTGGAGGGTTGTTATCTATTAGAGAACAATTCAAAAAGTTAAAAACATATAAAGCTTTCTGTAGATGTTCCTCAGGGGTAGCAGTCCCTACTCCCCCTTTCTGTTGTTGTAATAAGCGTTTCAAGGACTGGTGAGAACGTTCAATTAGGGATTGGCCCATAGGGGAATGAGGGATGCCAGTGATATGGGTCACACCCCAGGAATCAAAAAAGGTTTTTGTC
>NW_010277008.1:0-233 GCF_000690775.1 Eurypyga helias
AGGTGTGAATAGTCCCTTGGAACGCCGTGAGGATCCCTGTCTGCCGGTGTTCTGTTCTGCCAGCAGAACGTGAACTGCAGCAGCGAGCCCCGGGCTTTCGGCGCCAGTCCCACTGGTCTTAAATCATCCATCCCCGGCGCTGGCTGTAGCTGGGGACGCTTGATGCTGAAGGTTTGCGGTACGTGAACAGTGCTGTCCACTCTTTGGTTGGCCTCTTTAATAAGGAAAGGAAA
>NW_010277009.1:0-233 GCF_000690775.1 Eurypyga helias
CAAGGCCTTTGGGATGTGTCCATAATGCAGCTTGACAGGAACCCAGTGTTAGAATTGACATGGAGAATGTTAGGAGCTGCAAGATGGAAACACCCAGAGAGGAAAGCTGCAAGAGGCAGGGTGAGAATTGGCAGCAGAAAATAGTCGAGGGCTGTGTCCAAAGGAATCAAGGGAGATGAAACAGTTGGTAGTAGGTAAAGGAGAGAAGAACAGAGAGAGGAATAAAAAAGGCT
>NW_010277010.1:0-233 GCF_000690775.1 Eurypyga helias
TAAGAGCTTTCTTACCAATGTAAGACTCATGCCAATCGGGCTTTGCAACAACCCTTGAGGCCAGGACCTTAATTAGAATTTTAAGCTTTCGTTGGAAGTGGGAAAAACCAGGAAATTCTGCTACAAGTAAATATTGGAAAGCGAAAAGTGGACTTGAGACAAAATAAATGTTCCTTGAAGGGTAGAGCCGTGATGCAAGAGGTCACCGAGAGAGAGATGGAGATCAGCCCATG
>NW_010277011.1:0-233 GCF_000690775.1 Eurypyga helias
TCCAGCCTGGCCTTGAACACTTACCATGATGGGATTTCCACAGCTTCTCTGGGCAGCCCATTCCAGTATATCACTACCCTCCTCCTACAGATTTCTTCCATATACCAAATCAAAATTTACCCTCTTTCCATTTAAAACCATTTCCCTTGTCCTGACACTGTCAGCCTTGGTATGAAGTCTCTTTCTGTCTTTATTAAAAGCCCCCTTCATGTATTGAAAGGCCACAATAAGGT
>NW_010277012.1:0-233 GCF_000690775.1 Eurypyga helias
GCAAGCTACATATCACTTGAATGTGCATTTTTTTTATATTTTGATAGCTTTATGTCTAAGACATGCATGCATGACACCATTTCAGTTGCAAATGAAACACACCGAAAAGCAAAGGGAGTCTTATTCAAGGTGTTATGCACCATGTCCTGCTTTCTTTTGCTATATCAAAGCAACGGTATCTGTGGGGTTTTTTTCCTAAAAGATATGTTGGTAGGTCTCCCAGAAGTCCTGAA
>NW_010277013.1:0-233 GCF_000690775.1 Eurypyga helias
GATTGCTCTTACCCAATCATGCCTGGAATGCTGCTTGCCACTTGGGCTATTTCTGCTATCTGTCGCTGTCAGGGCTGCAGTGCTAACAGTTTGGCAGATGGGACACTTTTTCTTGGAGTTTGTCTTTGGTTTTTAACTTCTGGCAGTGCCTGAACTGTTGCTGTTCTCCCTCTCCTTTTCTTCTCTCTGTAAAACCATGGCCCACCGGCTGCGGTTTCATTTTGGCTCTGGGC
>NW_010277014.1:0-233 GCF_000690775.1 Eurypyga helias
CCCCCCAGGGACGCCTTTGGGTCAGATTTGAGCTTTAGAAACTGCCGAGAGTTGGGTTGGAATGAACCTTCACGTCTGCGCACACCCCCTGCAGCCGGCGCGTTCATCGCCGGGAACCCCCGCGGAACCGGAGCTGCTGCTGCTCACAAACGGCCCCGTTCCACGTCCCCAGCCGCGACGGTGTCACTGCCGCCGCCTCGGCCCGCAGAGAGCGGCCGGACGGGAATCCCGCA
>NW_010277015.1:0-233 GCF_000690775.1 Eurypyga helias
AAAGTAAGGTGTGAACTCCTAGACTTGCTTCTAGACTTCCAGTAGGGAGTAGGTAGATACCTACTTTCTGCTGATGAAACAATCTGCTGAGGGAATGAGCTGCTGCTGAGAAACAAGTGTAGCTCTCCTATCCGACGCTCAGCAACAACCCTTCCCTCCTGTTCTGTTTCTCCTTTTGCATTGTGGTACTGAGCGTAGATTGCAATGAATAAGCAGAAATTATGCTAAACATC
>NW_010277016.1:0-234 GCF_000690775.1 Eurypyga helias
CACCTGGAGGATCTTCTGCACCCCCCGGGCTACGTCGTAGTGCTCGGGGCCCACGATGTTGGGGTCCATGATGCGGGAGGTGGAATCCAGCGGGTCCACGGCCGGGTAGATGCCCAGCTCGGCGATGGCGCGGGACAGCACCGTGGTGGCGTCCAAGTGGGCGAAGGTGGTGGCGGGGGCAGGGTCCGTCAAGTCATCGGCCGGCACGTAAATGGCCTGGGGAGGCGGGAAGGG
>NW_010277017.1:0-234 GCF_000690775.1 Eurypyga helias
GTACAGGACAGGGGTCACCAGTACAGGACAGGGTCACCGGTACAGGACAGGGTCACCGGCGGTGACCTGCGCGGAGGCGTCACCCCGAATCGGTGTGACCCTGAATTAGCCGTTGAGGGCCCAAACCTCCAGCTTCTTTCTATATCGGTGAGTGGGGTTATTCGGGGGCATAAACTGCTTTTTTCTCTCCCGGTGAAGCCACGTGGCCCGTAGCAGAGCGCTGCATCCTCCGCC
>NW_010277018.1:0-234 GCF_000690775.1 Eurypyga helias
CAGCAGGAACACTTGTCAGACAAGGGGATGTTCAACTGTGAAGCACTGAGCCCAGGAAACAAGGCTGCTACAGACTCCTGCCCACAGAGCTGTTTGGTTTTGGTACAGGATGAAAGATGATAAAGCAAAAAATGCCTGTGTAATTAAGAAATCATCCTTTTCTTGGTGACATCTGTGCCTCAGACAGGCAGATCCCACTGCTAGGAGCTGGAGTGGAAATACTCTGCTTCCTTT
>NW_010277019.1:0-234 GCF_000690775.1 Eurypyga helias
TTGGATCCTTAGACCTTGGCCAACGTGGTCTTGCCGCCTGATGACGCAACTCACCGTTGCTCTGCCGCTCACGGAGCTGCTCCACCATCCGATACTCCAGGCGGAAGAAAATCTTGCCACCGCTCTACCACCTGTCGCCCGGATTGATCCATCCGTCCACCCGTGGGGTATTTTTCCAGCACACGGGATATTTTTCCGGTGTGTGGCTCCCCATCCTGAAGCAATAGGATGGGA
>NW_010277020.1:0-234 GCF_000690775.1 Eurypyga helias
CTGCTGCTGCCGCCGCCACACGTGTGCTGCATCGGCGGGCACTCGGCATACAAAGCACGGGGCTTCAGATTCTTCAAGGTATTCAAGAACTTCACCCTAAGGAACTTTGGTTAACTTGGTGAACTTGGAACCCAAGTTCTTTGGCCTCCTCCGTGCTTTCAGGGACTGGACAGCCACAAGGCTCAGAGCTCATGGCTGCGTCCGCGTTGGGGGTGAGGGTTGATATGCTGGGGG
>NW_010277021.1:0-234 GCF_000690775.1 Eurypyga helias
GTGTGTTCTGTTTGTTTTGTATAGCCAGATGCTCAACTGCTGCATCTTGGCATAGCTCCAACAAAACAACTACCCTGACATGTAACAGCTGACATTCTTCAATGTTTTGGGACGAGGAATCAGATACAGACTAAGCAAGTGGTGAAGAAAATTTCACAGTATTATTAGTATGAGAACAAACAATTCATAATTTTGAACAAGTTGTTCCATTAAACTATATCTGTAACAAGTTTA
>NW_010277022.1:0-233 GCF_000690775.1 Eurypyga helias
GAATTTTTGGAGTTAGCATCTATTTAGGAAAATAAATAGCATTCACATCAAAATCAGACACATTTACCAACTTAAAGCTTGGAAGGGTCTGGAATCTTCTCATTTAGTTAATGTGGTGCCACGACACATGTTCTGGACACATGGTCTGTATCTGCGTAGGCAGAGAAGGACCTGGTATCCGAATGAATTCCAGGAAGAATCATTTGGAAATAAGGAAGAGAATTTAAGATTCT
>NW_010277023.1:0-234 GCF_000690775.1 Eurypyga helias
CGCGTCAGCGCGTGTCTGGGGTCTCACGCGGCGTGCGCTTCTCCGGGCAGCTCCCACGCTGTGGAGTCCCTTGGCTCCGCTCCCCCTGGCAGCATGGAGAAGCTCCGGCGTGGTAAGCCTGGGCTGTAGCAAGTGCCTTGGCCGAGGCAGAGCCCCCCAGGGGGATTCTGATGGGAGTGGGGGTCTCCTGCGCTCTGGCTGTGCCTCTGGAGACCCTGGGTGGGAGGGGGCGGG
>NW_010277024.1:0-234 GCF_000690775.1 Eurypyga helias
CCAAGAAGAAGTGACGGGGGGGGGCGTGACACAATAAAGGTGACAGTGGTGACAGAGGTGGCACTCGTGTGTCGGGGCTTGCACGAGGATGGTGCCTCGCACGAGGATTGGACGGGGATGCGGCCTCGCACGGGGGATGCGTCCTCGCACGAGGACGGGGTCTCAGATGAGGGTGGGACCTTGGAGGTGGGTGGAGCCTCGTGTGAGGGTGTGGCCTTGCACAAGGGCCTTGCA
>NW_010277025.1:0-231 GCF_000690775.1 Eurypyga helias
GAGAGTTAGATGGATGTGAGGGTTTGACTTAGGGTTAGAGCTATGTTTGACAGGGCTAGGGTTTGATCTATGTTAGTTTTAGGGTTGGGGTGAAATCTAGCTAAGGGTTAGGGTTACAGCTGGGTTTAAGGTTAGGTTTAGATCAATGTTAGGGTTAGGATTAGTGATAGTGTGAAGTTTAGAGCTATGTGAATTTGAGGGTAAGGGCTAGGCTTAGGGCTATGTTAGGTT
>NW_010277026.1:0-234 GCF_000690775.1 Eurypyga helias
CGGGGCGGTTGCCGGGTGCCTTCGCTGGGCTCAGTTGCCGGGTGCAGCTGCCAGGGCCTGTTGCCGGGCGCGGTTGCCAGGTCCCCTTGTCAGGTGCCCGATGTGGTTGCTAGGCAATCATCACCAGGTACCCCGTACCGTCGCCAGGTAACTGTTGCTATGTACCGATGCTGGGTCCCGTTGCCAGGTAACCATGGTCAGGTCAGCGTTGCTGGGTCCTGTTGCCAGGTACCA
>NW_010277027.1:0-234 GCF_000690775.1 Eurypyga helias
CCCGGGAGTCACCTTCCCAGCGCACCGCTGCCCGGTCCGGCCGGGAGCCCTCGCGGGGCTGTCCTCTGCCGGACTCGGTACCGACCCCCAGAACACCCTGCGGGATGCCCACCGCGCCGCTGCGCTTGGTACTCACCCCCCTCTACCCGAACTGAAGCAGCTGGAAAACTTCGTCGCCTTTCGCATGCACACGCATCCAGTGTTGGCTCACCCTCTGCGGCAGCAGCCTTACCG
>NW_010277028.1:0-234 GCF_000690775.1 Eurypyga helias
GGGGGACCCCCCGGGTCTGGTGTCCGGGGCGGGTGTGCTCCTGGCGAGGTAATTCAGAGACATCCAAGTATCTGTAGGAGATGCTGGAGCCTCGGAATGGGAGCTGACTTTTTCCTTCCCTCAGAGTTCAGAACGGGCATCTATTCCTGCCCCGTCATCTTGGTTTTTGCTCTCTTTCCCCAAACCACGCTGGTTTCACATAAAAACGTGCGAGTCCCATGCGTTTTCAGATTC
>NW_010277029.1:0-234 GCF_000690775.1 Eurypyga helias
GCCGCTGCCGGAGGTGGCCTGAGGGACACGGGGGGGACACCCAGCGGGATGGACGTCCCGCCTGAGGGACGAGCAGTGAATAAATGGTGGCACGAAGGGGATGGTGTCGTGGTGGTGTGGGAGGGGACGGGATGTGTTCTTCTCGGTCACGTGCCACCTCAAGACATGGGCATGTCCCTCCATGCCACGTCACCGTCCTGGCGTGGACGTGTCCCCTGGGCTGTTTTTCACCGT
>NW_010277030.1:0-234 GCF_000690775.1 Eurypyga helias
ACCCCAAAACATCTGATCCCTGAAAGAGGTCTAATCCCATCCCCTGCCCCTGCGCCGGCCTCCCAAGCCTTGTGCTTGCTGCCATGGTTTGGCAACGGACCATAGTGCTGCTTCTTCCTGGGGTTTGCCAGCCACACACCACACTGACACATGATGCTTTGGGCATGGAGGGCGGCAGAGCGGTAGGGGGTGATGTCCCTGTACACGGGGATGTCATTTCCCGCGTTGGTGCCC
>NW_010277031.1:0-232 GCF_000690775.1 Eurypyga helias
GCCCAAACTGTTCTGTGATTTTATGGAAAGAGCCATTTGGTGACCAAAGGAATCCAGAAAACACCATGGCACATGAAGAGGTCAGAGTGGTCTAAGCACTCAGGCTTCTAAAAGCACTTTAAGTGTCATTTCAAGAATCTAGAACTTGGCAACTAAGAAAACTCTAGCCCTGAATAATTTCAAAACAAAACAAACAAGCAAAAAGACAGAGAAACACCCTCACACTCTCTTC
>NW_010277032.1:0-232 GCF_000690775.1 Eurypyga helias
AAGAGATGAAATTCCACCTTTTGTTTTGCAAAAAATCAAGGGGAAAGGGATGAAATCCCACTATTTATACTGCAAATTAAAGAGAAAGGGACACAGTTCCACCGTTTCTCTTGCAAAATCCAGGGAATGGAGTGAAATTCCACCATTTAGTTTACAAAAATCAGGAGAAAGGGATGAAATTCCACCATTTAATTGGCAAAAAAAATCAGGACAAAGGGGCGCAATTCCACAC
>NW_010277033.1:0-234 GCF_000690775.1 Eurypyga helias
CACCAGCTGACCATCCCCACCAGTTCACCACCCCACTGGCTGACCATCTCCATCTCTACCAGTCGACCATCCCTGCCAGTTGACCATCCCCATCCAAACCAGTTGACCATCCCCATCCTCCCGAGTTGGTCATCCTCATTCCCACCAGTTGATCATCTCCATCCCCAACAGTTAACCATTCCCATCTCTACCTCCTCATGTCTACCTGTTGACCATCCCCACCAGCTGACCATC
>NW_010277034.1:0-232 GCF_000690775.1 Eurypyga helias
TGCTGGCTGGGGTTAAAACACGACAGGTTTGAGTAGACTTCTTCTCAAGTGAACTCTTTTAAAGGATTCAGATAAATTTTTCAGGAAGTAGGAAAAAAGGTAGTGGGATACACAGAAATATTTTTTTAAAGAAAGAGTATCAGTTAAGTATACACATTACAGAGCGAGGCTACCAGAATTTAAGATAGGTCTATTTTGTTGAGTTAAACTGCCAACATCATGGAGTTCAACC
>NW_010277035.1:0-234 GCF_000690775.1 Eurypyga helias
ACTTCCAGGGATGGGGCATCCATGTTGTAAACTTAAAAATTCTATATATAGCCTCCATCTCTGGATCTGAATAGGAAAAATTCCTCTTGGCTTTGCCTCAGGCTGCTCCCCTCGTAGGGAAGCTGGCCCTGCTGGATGGCAGAGGACGGCTTAGCCCCCACACCAAGGGCTTTTCCTGAAATCCTGCTGATCCCCCTGTCTAAAGGTGGTGTTGGAGCGAGGGGCTGGGGCTTC
>NW_010277036.1:0-234 GCF_000690775.1 Eurypyga helias
GAGGTGGCTGAGCGGCAGCAGCTGCTTCGTGCTGGGCTTGTCCCGATGGGCGTTAGATTTTCCACAGCCTTGGGACACGCTGGGGAGGGCGGGACTCTGCCGCCTGTGCTGAGCCCCGGCTGGGCCCAGGCTTAGGCTGGGGTAGCCCAGTCCTAAGAAAGTGCTCCCTTCCCAAAGCCAGTAGAAGCTCAGGGCAGCACAGTGGTGGTCGTTGTGCCACCAGGATGAGGGGAC
>NW_010277037.1:0-234 GCF_000690775.1 Eurypyga helias
GCCTGGGACCTCCTGAAATGCACAGCAGGAAGGAAGCAGCTTGGGGTTTTCTTCTTTTTTTTTTTGGTGTGACTGGGTGGAAAAACGCTGTGGGGCACACCGGGATTGGTGAGGTGCACCAGCTCGGCAGCACCACGGGAGAAGTCGTGAAGGTGCGCAGCCAGGGCCTTGCCCACAGACACCGAACAAACCGTTCTGCGCCGCACCCGAGGATGTCATAGAATCATAGAATCA
>NW_010277038.1:0-234 GCF_000690775.1 Eurypyga helias
CCAACCAGCCATCCCATCACCCAACTGATCACCACGGTCACCCAACCCACTGGAAGACGATGCCCAGGCCCAGCTGGCTCTGGAGGCCACCTGCCACGGTAGGACGCACCCGAGAGGAAGGTGATCTCGCTGAAGAGCATCCACTCCCCGGCAAAGAAGAAGTGACACTGGATGAAGCGGGCCTGGCGCCCTCCCAGGGGCACGGCGACGGAGCGGGCGCTGGGGTCCTTGACG
>NW_010277039.1:0-234 GCF_000690775.1 Eurypyga helias
TAATATTTTTTTTTGTCTCCTACACATATTCACACCTCTTCATATATATGCTCATGTCTCTTCTAAACTTTCTGTCTTAGGGCCTATAAAAGCCTTATTCTCACCCTTTCTGGCTAAAGCCTAAATCCGGGAAGCCCTCAGATGCTTGAAAGTTCACACTAGAGTATTAGTTATTCAGAACAGGAAGTTCTCTGAAGGTATTATTCCAGGGTGAAACTACTATTAACAGCCAGG
>NW_010277040.1:0-234 GCF_000690775.1 Eurypyga helias
CCTGGCACCGCAGTTACCTCCGGCCTCGCTCAGCGATTGCCCAATTCCGCGACGTGACGTCACCAACACCCCGCATTAAAAATAGGGTTGTGACAACATCGGGTTTATCCGACAGAGGCTGGCAGGCGGGAGGCTCCCGATGACACACGGGGGTAGGCGCCCCGCTCCCCGGCACGGTGAGCAGCCGGCTCCGCTCCACGCGGGATCGGAGGCGGAAAGGAAAAGAGCCCCCCC
>NW_010277041.1:0-234 GCF_000690775.1 Eurypyga helias
CCCACTCGGAGCTGGGGCTGGGGCGTGCCCGGGCATCCCTTTGTGACAGCTGGGTTCGAGAGGGGCTTCGTGCCCCCCCCGCCCGCGGAGCTTCCCCCGACAGACGATTAATTCTCATTTGCATACGAAGTCGGAGCTCCCCGATATCATTTACACGGCGAGACCGAGGCACCCAAGCAGAGGGGAGGCGGGGGGAAGAGGCGCTCAACTACAATAAAATCAAAGCTGTCGCCC
>NW_010277042.1:0-234 GCF_000690775.1 Eurypyga helias
GACCCGGCCGCGGCCTGGCGGCACCGGGGCCACAGAGCCGGGGGGTGCCAGGCGAACCCGGCGGCTGCTCCTCTGAAACTGAGCTCTGGGGCCAGCAGCTACAGCAGAACTTCCTCTCCTGCTACCCGAGCACAGTCTGAACCGGGAGTAGTGTGCTGGTGTTGGTCGGGACAGAGCTCATCTCCTCACAGCGGCTGCCGTCAAGCTGCGTTCTGGGTTTACCCTGAGAAAAGT
>NW_010277043.1:0-234 GCF_000690775.1 Eurypyga helias
GCGCACTGGCTGCTCTGGGCGGCCGGGAAGGGTCTGGCCATCCTGCTGCTGGCCTTGGCTGGTGGGTATGGGACGTGGGGGGGGACACGTAGTGAGCTCTGGGGGTGGGTTGCAGTGGTTCTGCTGCCAGACGGGATGCCCGGCCTGCGGTGCGTGGCCGGAGGATGCTCGGCTGCGCACTGACCGCCCGTGGGGCGATGCTCCCCAGGGATCACCCTGCCCTCCGCCTCCTCC
>NW_010277044.1:0-232 GCF_000690775.1 Eurypyga helias
TTACCCACAGCCACAGTCCCTCCAGGTGTGTACCTGCTCTGTTCTCACCCATGGCCACATGCTTTGAGGTGCCTCAGCATGACCTCGTGCATAGCCACTGATGCTCCAAGGTGTGCTTGCTGCAGCATGGCCTTATCCACGGCCACATATGCTTCAGGGAGTCCTGCTCCCAGCTGGGCTCATCCACAGGTCACGGTCCCTTCGATGCAAGTTCACACTGGAGTTCCAGCCT
>NW_010277045.1:0-234 GCF_000690775.1 Eurypyga helias
GTGACGACCTCTCTGACCAATCTTGCGGCAAGAATCAACACACAGGCCCCGCCCCTTCTCTCTGTTGGTCAGATGTTCTGTCAATCGGACGAGCCCTTCCCGCCCATTTCCAGCAGGGGGGAAATGCTAGGTAGGGAGGGGGGAGAAGAAAGGGAAAGGAGCCAATGAGACGCTAGAGAAGGACATCTCAGCAGCGGAGTGACAGGCGCGTGGACCAATTGCCGCGCTTCTTCC
>NW_010277046.1:0-234 GCF_000690775.1 Eurypyga helias
CCACACAGTTGGGTTTGGCAGGTGGAGTGTGAATTCTGAAGGTTTTCGTGGTGAGAGCTTCTCTGTATTTCGATTTCTCTACCAGGTATCTGATTTCAGCCATGAGCCTGTGAAGGAATCCTGGCAACATCGCAGTGCCACCAATAACTACCAAGTTGTCTGCCAACTGCTTCCTGGTGTCTATGGGACACTAATGGAAACAAGAATAATAAAAAACCCACCAACGCTTTAACT
>NW_010277047.1:0-234 GCF_000690775.1 Eurypyga helias
GGCATCCCTTCCCTCTAGAGTATCATTTATGG
The DNA here is from genome assembly GCF_000690775.1 of Eurypyga helias. NCBI lineage: Eukaryota > Metazoa > Chordata > Aves > Eurypygiformes > Eurypygidae > Eurypyga > Eurypyga helias. The sequence continues at coordinate 33 of NW_010277047.1, forward strand.
GACGAAGTGTGGACTTGAATTCAAACTCTTAATTCTTCATCCTTCAGACTACCTTATTCCTTGAGCATATGAGATGCAAATCAAAATAAATTACTTTCTTCTCTGTAAAGCTCATATAAACATTTCTAGATGATAGTGGCTGCATAAAAATGACAAAAATAGTCCTTCTCACTAACAAGAAGCAAGAACATAGAGCAATAGA
>NW_010277048.1:0-234 GCF_000690775.1 Eurypyga helias
GTGGGCAGTGGGATGGGTGGGCACTGGCATGGTGGTTGGCACTGGGATGGGTGGGCATTGAGGTGGGTGGGAACTGGGATGGGTAGACACTGGGATGGTGGTGGGCACTGGGATGGGTGGACACAGGATGATGCTGGGCACCGCAGATGATACGGGGGTGGACAGGGCAGTGGGACCAGTGTGCACCAGCACCAGTGGCCACTGGGAGGAAGGCAGCGGGAATCGGAATGGGAA
>NW_010277049.1:0-234 GCF_000690775.1 Eurypyga helias
GTGTTTATTTAAAATTAAACAAGAATCAGGGCAGTGTGAGAGATGAGCTTGAAATCCATGAAAGTGGATTTTGCTCCCATGTTTGCTTTTGTCTTGCAGTTCCTTGGGAAATCTTAGTTTCTGCAAGTGTGAAACAGGTCAGATTTTCCTGATCTAAGCTCTGCAGAGGACTCAGCTCTGTGGATGTATTTCCCCTTTCCCAGAACAAAGATCTGCATCACTGGAGGCCTGTTG
>NW_010277050.1:0-234 GCF_000690775.1 Eurypyga helias
CGGTGTTCCCCTTGAAGCCAACAGAATTGTGGCAGTGATGGGAATTGGCTTATCAGCAAATGTGGTTTCCTAAACATACTGTGTTAAGACCAGATCAGTGAATCCAACCCAGGTGGTGAGGGGACGTTTCCAGCCGGGGAGCACTTGGCACCGCTCTGGTTCCCAGGGATTGTCACCGTTCTGTGACTCTCCCAGTTGTTGCGGCTTGTTGGCAGAGACGGAGCAACAACGGCC
>NW_010277051.1:0-234 GCF_000690775.1 Eurypyga helias
TTTTTTCCATCCTCAGTACTTTACGCTGCTAGGAAAACAAGGGTGGTTTGGCCTTACTCTTCCCAGGTTCTTTTTACTTCATTTTGGACTTCTCGGTGCTTTCATTTAAAGCTTATAAATTCTGGTGTACTAATTGATCACGTCGGGTTAGGAGGGTTCCTGGGGTCTGGTCGTTCTCAGCCCTGGGCAGATGTTTCACTTCCAGCACATTTTCCGATGCTGTACAGTCCATCT
>NW_010277052.1:0-232 GCF_000690775.1 Eurypyga helias
TACTATTTTGGTGAAAACTGTAATTTTTAAGCAGCCGGGGCAGAGAGAAAGCATTTAAGGAGTCGTTTATGAAGTTGCTGGTTTCTTCTGTGTATCGATGATTTCTGCTCTGCTGTGTTTCATGGCCTGTAGTGGTGGAGATATTCAGGCAAATAAGGGATTTTTCTCCACTTGTCTCCAAGGTGCAGCACATAAATTTTTGAAGATGCCAGTTATTAATATGTAACTTTGT
>NW_010277053.1:0-234 GCF_000690775.1 Eurypyga helias
GGCTCCTGGGCTGCGGGATCCGCGTCCAAAAATGTTGAGCAATGCCGCGGACAGCCAAAAAGCCATTTCCTACTTGCTGCTAGGACTTTTCCAGGGGACTCCAGCCTGGCAGAGCCTGGCAAGTTTGCAACCTCCGCGCTTGACAAAATCCAAACGGTGGCCGCGAAGACTTTGCCCTCCCCCGGTGGGATCCAGCGGTCCGGCGGAGCGTGGGGCAGGGATGACCGTTCCCGT
>NW_010277054.1:0-234 GCF_000690775.1 Eurypyga helias
CCAGATGCCGTTAACGGCATCACCCGGGCACCGTCTGTGGTTTACGAGCCGCGCTAGTAACAGGTGTAGCTTCATCTGTGGCCACCAGCACAGGCTACTCAGATTCCTGAGATCTCTGTCAGCAGTGTTGCTGAAACTGGAAATTTATGAACAAAGGAAGAAAAAAAACCCGTAAGGCAGAGCCAAGGGAAAAAACCTCCAGTGCATTGTAACCGATTTCAGGAAACCAGTGAC
>NW_010277055.1:0-232 GCF_000690775.1 Eurypyga helias
ATCGCGGCCGGGCGCTCCCCGCCGCAAACCGGCCGCCCCCAACGCCCCTCTCCCTTCTCCCCCTTTCCTTCCCCCCTTCCCCGCCTCCTCCCTGACCAACGCACCCTTGGCAGGCCAGCTCACTGCGTGCTTTGCAGCCCCCCGCACCTGGACAGGCACTGCGCTGCCCAGATAACTGATGAGATACTCAAGACAGACATCTGCAAGCAAAAAAAAAAAAAACAAACCAGAA
>NW_010277056.1:0-233 GCF_000690775.1 Eurypyga helias
CCAACCCAGTTTCTCAGCTGATCTATCCAGATCCCCCTGCAAAGGCCTCTTGTCCTTGAAGAGAGTCAAGAGCTCCCAGTTTGGGTTCATCAGCAAAGTTGCTACTGGTGCATTCAACTCCTGCATCCCTTGATAAAAAGTGTTGGACAGAACTGGCCCAAGGACTGAGTCCTGAGGATCCACTGGTGACCCGTTGCCAGCCAGATGGAGCCCCATTCACTACGACCCTTTGA
>NW_010277057.1:0-234 GCF_000690775.1 Eurypyga helias
AGCTCTGATGGCTGAAGCTTGAGAAGACCCTGGGAAAAGCTGTTCCGCCCTCAGACTCCGGCTGCTGGGGCTGCCTGTGAACGCGCAGCAGCGTGAGCGGCGTCTCAAAGGGAACATTCAACGGCATGCTCCCTTTGTAGCCTCTGGCGTAAACTTGCAGATCTGGGCTCACACAGGGGCTTGGGGGTTCAGTTTTGCAATGCCGCAGTGGGGCGGCTCAGGGATCAGAAAATA
>NW_010277058.1:0-234 GCF_000690775.1 Eurypyga helias
CTCCAGCATGGGCTCTCCATGGGCTTCAATTTTCTTCAGGACCTATGCACTAGCTCCAACATGGGGGCCTCCATAAACTGCAGTGTGGATGTCTGATCCATCTTAGTCATTCATGGACTGCAGAGGGACAACCTGCTTCACCGTGGTATTCCCCATAACATTCTGAAGAATCTGTGCTTTGGCACCCGGACTTTCTCTTCTCCGTCACCTTCTTTTTTAAAATTATTATTATTA
>NW_010277059.1:0-233 GCF_000690775.1 Eurypyga helias
CCCTGACCAAAGAGCAATGCAAGGTAAATGCCTACAGGTACAGAGGGGATGGATCCAGGCCGAGACCTTGTTGAACAGGCTGTTTGCATAAGGAGTTCTAATGGAAATGTGTGTCGTGTCACCCAAGCCTCTGGCTCTCCAGTAAGTCATGTCTCAGCAAACTAATTTAAATGGCATGAATAGCTACAGGAAGTCAACCTTAATTAACATACATATGCCACCACATAATGAAA
>NW_010277060.1:0-234 GCF_000690775.1 Eurypyga helias
ACTCTGGGCGGCTCCGGGGCTCCCCTGGCCCTGCCGCGCCCCCAGTGTCCCGCTTCTCCCCTTCCCGGTGTTCCCAGTGTTCCCAGCATCCCTTGGGCTCTCCCATTCCCAGTATCCCAGCGTTCCCTGGGTTATCCTGTTCCCAGTGTCCCAATATTCCCAGTATCCCAGAATCCCTTGGGTTCTCCCATTCCCAGTGTCTTAGTCCATTCCCAGTATCCCAGCATCCTTTGG
>NW_010277061.1:0-235 GCF_000690775.1 Eurypyga helias
TGGTGACCCCACAGTTGAGTGGGGATGTCTCGGTGATTGAGCTGGGGAGGATGGAGCATGGAGAAGAGGTGACCCCACGGATGGAAGAGCCAACACCGGCGCCTCCTCCACCTTCTCCAGGAGTCGGTGCTGGCGCACACGGAGCTGCCGGAGACGGTGGAAGGGGTCACCAAGGCCATCAAGAAGCACAAGGACTTCACCACCACCATGGACCTCAACCTCCAGAAGATCCAAC
>NW_010277062.1:0-235 GCF_000690775.1 Eurypyga helias
CACCTCCTCACCCTTTTTTTTTGGTAGGATTTACTTACTGTTAGTCAGCTGCTCTTTATTTCTTTACCAGGCTTCTAAGGGTGAGATTAAGCATCTGAAAGAATTGGGAGAAGGATATAGGATCTATCACCTCTCTAGCTGAGTGTAGTGGGACTGAATTTCCAAAACCTGGGCATCAGTTTTGACTCAGTAGCTTCTGAGAGATAAAACTATTAATGAGGTGGGGGGGTGGGGG
>NW_010277063.1:0-235 GCF_000690775.1 Eurypyga helias
GAGCCATCTCCTCCTTGGGATAAAAATAGGCTGGGGGTGTTCCGCAGGGAAGCAGCCAAGTTTCTTGGCCAGAGGGTGATGTCTGGGGTGTGGGGTGAAGCCGCCTGCCCGAACGGCGCTGTCCTCCTGCAGCCAGCAAAAGGTGCTTCCCGGCCTTACGTAGCCCCTGTGACGCAGGAGCCGCGCAAGCGGCGCTGCCCCCCACCCCCCGACCCAGGGGGCTCTGGCTCAGCTG
>NW_010277064.1:0-235 GCF_000690775.1 Eurypyga helias
TTTTTTTTGAGGCTTCAGGTTAAAGCCTCAGCTTGGGTCTCTAAGCCAGCGGATGCGTGAGCACTGGGAAGCTGGGATGGTGCAGGCAGACTCCCGACCCGTCTGGCATGCTCCCCATAAAAGGCACTTTTTCACAGGCTGGGCTCAAAGGGCTTTGGGTGGGCTCAGTGCACCCTGTCCTAAGAGGAGATTCTCATTTTGGTCACAACAAGCATAAACGGTGGCAGGTGAGACA
>NW_010277065.1:0-234 GCF_000690775.1 Eurypyga helias
TGGCTTCAAGCACAGATGGGATCAACCTCAACAATAACAACAAAGGTCTTGAGGTTAATTCTGCTCACACTGACAATTCTGCAATGCCAGTGCCTGATACTGATGTTTAGAAGCTTGGAGCAACTCCTCTTTTTAAAGTGTTCAATCAATAGGCTTTAATTCGTTCACACGCCCCGGTGGAAGCAGAAGACTAGCGCAGGGACTCTGCTTGCCGCTGGTCAAACTCCCGTATGA
>NW_010277066.1:0-235 GCF_000690775.1 Eurypyga helias
CATCCCTCCCAGCGACACCCCCACCCCGCGGTGACACTCCAGACCCTTTATTGCTGCCCCCCCCCTCAGCTGCTAACGAGGGGCCGCGGCCACCACCAGCCCGGTGGCTCCCGGTGGGGGTCACGGTGACGCCATGCGCCTTCATTAGGCCCTAACGAGGCTGCCACCAGGAGGGACCCTGTCATGGGGGCGCCACCTTGTCCCACTGGCCCCCAAAGTGTCCCCAAGGTGTCCC
>NW_010277067.1:0-235 GCF_000690775.1 Eurypyga helias
ATGACTGGTTTGGTAGATGAGGGGACATCAGTGGATATTGTGTACCTGTACTTCCGGAAGGATTTAGATGCTGTCTCCCAAGATCCTCATAGAAGCATGGGCTGGACCAGACAGTGATGGGCACTGAAAACTCTCTGAACAACCAGACCCAGAGGATGGTCATCAGTGGCACAAAGTCTGTCTAGAGCCCAGTAAATAGTGGTGTACCCCAGGAGTCAATACTGGGTCCAGTCCT
>NW_010277068.1:0-233 GCF_000690775.1 Eurypyga helias
GTCTTCTCTTTAGAAGGAGCAGAGGAAAAAAAGTCCAACAGACTTTGCCATTCACAATAATAGGTGTGAAGTAGTGCATAATTGCACTGCGGATCACAGCCCTCTAAGTTCAAAGCACCATGACATGTTGCTAGCCCACAAAGAATGCTAATTGAACGTCTAACTGGAAAGCCATGTTTTTTTCTCAGGTTCCTCAAACACTCTTCTACTTTATAACCACATACAGTTGAAAA
>NW_010277069.1:0-235 GCF_000690775.1 Eurypyga helias
CACAGGTCTCACTGTCCAGCAGCAGCTCTGGTCTAAGTTCCCCACTTAGGGCTTGTAACTGCTTGATTTTACGGACAGTGCTGTCTGCACTGTTAGGCTTCCCTGTTCCATGTTGGGGTCATCAACAGTGGTTGGCTGGTGCCTGGCAGCTTCAGGGCTGCAAGGAAGGGAGTAATCGGCCTGGCACCCAGGAACCTTGAGGCTGGTAGGAGAAGAAATCTGTTTGGTTTGTCTG
>NW_010277070.1:0-234 GCF_000690775.1 Eurypyga helias
ACCCTGAAAAAGACTTCCAGTACCAGATGTCTGGCAGACAACTGGAGAAATGAAAGGGGTCGGCCAGTGCAGCTCTTGACAGGTTGTACTGAGGGCTCACGGTTTCAAATAATGCCAAGACATCTGGCTTTCAAAGGTAAACCTTGCATTTAAATTAAAAAGGTATTATAATCTAAGACAGGGCTTACAGCTCAAGGAGTGCTCCAAGAATGACCGAGGAAGCAGCTCATTTTT
>NW_010277071.1:0-234 GCF_000690775.1 Eurypyga helias
GCTCAGAAGTCAACACCAGGCCTGCTAATGTAAGAAAACCAAGGGGGTCCACTTAAGGAGAGCAGAGATTCTGCCAGAAGAGATCAGAAAGCGCTGTGCCATTATTGAGCTGCCCAGGATTTGGCCACAACCGCACCCCTGGGCCGAGCTGGGCTACATATGCCAGGGAGCAAGGCAGTTTTAAACCGACACCGGGCTGGATGAGAGCACAGTTCAGAACCAACCTCATTTCTG
>NW_010277072.1:0-235 GCF_000690775.1 Eurypyga helias
AGACAAAACCAGCCCCTGAGACTGACAAGGTCAGAATGCATCTTGGTTAGCCAGTAAAGTTGCAATTTCTGAGTATGATTTATAATACTTTTTCATCTTCAGATGAGTAAGTAAAGATACAGAGAGTGACTTACAAAAAGGCACCATCCCAGATTTTGACTGCATAGGCAAAAGTAACTGTGCACAAATGCTATCATTCACACATTTAATGACTTAGTTTTCAAGAATAAAAAAA
>NW_010277073.1:0-234 GCF_000690775.1 Eurypyga helias
CAAGTAGAGCCCCGGAGTGGGTATAATGGTGTGCACGGTGCTGAGGGAAGGTGGCAGCGCAAGGGTTACAGCTAAAAGGGGATGTTTCAGGTGCTCTTGGCGCAGGGAAGGTGAGCTGTGGGAGCTGGCCGAAGTGGGGAGCAGATACAAAAGCAGTGCAGGCGATGAAGAGTGTGACAGTGAGGGGAGCGAGGTGTAAAATAACCCCATGTGCTGGATTCAGCTAGGAAAGGG
>NW_010277074.1:0-235 GCF_000690775.1 Eurypyga helias
ACATTTGTGCGTGCATGGGAATGTGTGTGTGCATAGATGTGCATATGCATGTGTGCATGTGCATGAATGTGTGTGCATACATGTGAATGTGCATGTGAATGTGTGTGTGCGTGTATGCATGTGCGTCCGGGGGGTGGGCTGAGGTGCTGCTGTGCCCTGCGCCCCCCTTGTACCTGCTGCACCTCGGTGGGGTGGTGTCTGCTGGGATAGGGGGTGTTGGGGGTGCTGCTGGTGG
>NW_010277075.1:0-235 GCF_000690775.1 Eurypyga helias
GTGTCAGCGTCCCCTCTCCCCTTCCCCTCCGCCCTCAGCATGGAGGGACATCACTCTCATCACCCTCACGAGGCGTGGGACCGGTGGGGACCCGTGGGGACATGGGACTGATGTGTCCCCTCCCCGTGGGGGTCTGTGTGTGTCCCCCCCCCCAGCTACACGGAGGTGGACGAGCACAAGATCCAGCACTGCTTCTGCTACACCTCCACGGTGCTCACCAGCACCTTGGCCTTCC
>NW_010277076.1:0-235 GCF_000690775.1 Eurypyga helias
TTGCAGATGCAGTGGGCACCCAGGAGCCTTTCCCTTCTCGTCACTCTGCTTCCCCAGAGCGATGGAGGTGCGGGGATGGGGTCTGCGGCAGGTCGCGCTGTGAAAAGCTGCCTGGGCCAAGGCCCTGGGCTGCAGGTGCCTGAGCAGGGGCGGTTGGAGCAGGTTGGTCCTTGCCAATCTCAGCTGGCCTGTGATCCTGGGACTGGGATTCCTGAGCTGCTCACAGGGGTGGGAA
>NW_010277077.1:0-235 GCF_000690775.1 Eurypyga helias
GCCACCTGCTGTCCCTCAGCTGTCCCCAAGGCCTTGACCACACCCCGTGTCTCACCCGTCCCCATGCCCTTGGGTGTCCCCTGGCCCTCCGCTGTCCCCAGGCTGGTGGCCGACCCGTGACCCTTGACCGTCCTATGGGTCTCCGTCTTTCCCCCTTCGGCCGTCCCCCATCCCTCGACTGTCCCCACCCTGGCCTTGACCGTCCCCACATCCTTGGGTGTCCCCAGACCCTCCG
>NW_010277078.1:0-233 GCF_000690775.1 Eurypyga helias
CAATCTTGAACAACAAAGCTGGGAGTTAGAGAATGAAATTTATTTGAGTACGTATGTTTATGTGAGTTCAGAGTTTTTGCTTAATAGCCCTTGTAGAGTGTCTGTGGTTTTATCTGAAAAGCTACATTGGCGTTAAAGTTGCTGATAAACAGTGTTAGATAGCAATGGCTAAAGAAAGGATTTACATACAGTTTAGAAAGTTAGACGTGGTACACCGGAATAAAAATTCTCTG
>NW_010277079.1:0-235 GCF_000690775.1 Eurypyga helias
ACATGTTGGGTGCGAGTGGAGCTCCCCCAGTGTTCCCGTTGGACCGAGATCTCGTCCGGAATGAGCCCCGAGGGGTTTGGGGGTGGCAGCGGGCAAATCTGTCGGAGTTCAGAGATGTTAAAGGGATGGGGGGAGCACCCAAAACTGAGGGAACATGGGGACCTCAGAAAGCCCGTTGGCCAAACCTTTTGTGTGGTGAAGGACAAGGCCCTCAGCTTTGCTGGGCCAGGAAATA
>NW_010277080.1:0-235 GCF_000690775.1 Eurypyga helias
CTCCGCACCGCCGCACCGGGCAGCCCGCCGCGACCCCTGCCCAAAGCCCGCCTGCCTGCCCTCAGCGCGCGTCGGTCACGGTTGCTCGTAACTAACAACCGGTAGTTAACAACGGACCGATTTTTACTCCCCGCGGGATGAGGTCAGGGCACTGGCACCCGGACAGGCGCTCCCGCAGCAAGGTGACTGACGCTGTTCTGGGCGACAGCAGCCACTGTCGTGACTTCAGTCATCA
>NW_010277081.1:0-235 GCF_000690775.1 Eurypyga helias
TTCCATGATCTTCCCAGGCATAGAGAGGAGGCAACCTTATACTGCAGTGCCACATACAATGCCAAAGGACTGGACTGCTGACCCCAAAAGGCCTGTTCCAAATAGCCACACATTTTGTTCCTGCTATTCTAAGATGAAGCTACTCACCTGCGAAAACCAACCCATGTCTCTGCCTCCTAGCTTAGCCCAGAAGAGAGCTTCTCTCCTACGCATACATGAAATCCCACCACTACAG
>NW_010277082.1:0-234 GCF_000690775.1 Eurypyga helias
GAGTAGGATTTGAGAGATTTTGAGGCCGTCGACAGGGTTAGGGCTTATGGGAGCAACAGAAGCGGGTGGATGTGGTGGCATTTGCTGGCTGGCGAGGGGCTGTAGAGATTGCTGGGTTTCACGGCTCCGCTTTGTTTCAGGCACTAGAAAAGAAAGGGATCAGTCACCTGGATGAGAAGGACCTGAAGGAGAGGAACAAGCGAATCCAAGAGGACAATCGCCTGGAGCTGCAGA
>NW_010277083.1:0-235 GCF_000690775.1 Eurypyga helias
GTACCTCACTGCTTTACAGAGGCCTTTGCACACCCAGAGCCCTGTTAGGGTAGGGTCCACTTACCCCTGACCTGGAGCTAAGTGTGCCCCATCACAGCCAGAAGCTCTGTGCTCAGAAGAGAGAAAGAGGACTGCAGGCAATTCCCTGCTGACAACAGCTTCCTGGTATCCGTCGGCAGCGCGTCCAACAGAAGGAATGAACCCTCCTCAAATTACCTCAGCCAAAAGACAAATT
>NW_010277084.1:0-235 GCF_000690775.1 Eurypyga helias
TGCCCTGACTTCCCAAGTATGATGGGTAGTGGCTTAGCAACTCCATTCATGAGTTCCCTCAGGACCCATGGGTGCATCTCATCCCATCACTTGTACACCTTCAGGTTCGTTAGACTGCCTAGCACTGCACTTGTACTCTAGAAAAAAACATCCTTAATCCTTAAAGTCTTGTCTAAAAGTGTGAATTTTCTTGAACATGAAACCCCACGGTCAGGCAATTGTACAGTCCTGTGCA
>NW_010277085.1:0-235 GCF_000690775.1 Eurypyga helias
CCCAGGCAGAGACACCCCGAAACGGGGGCCTGGCCCCACCCTGAAGCAGACAAGCTCTTGCCCACCCTGCTCAGGACTCCCCATCTCGCTCCGGCTCCAACGTGGGGACCACTTGCCCCACCTGCCAGCCCTCCCCCTCCCTCCTGCTTGGCCCCTCCCCAGCCCACCCCACACCCCAAGACCCCCAACCTGCCCCCACCCTCCGGGAGACAACAGGGTGCCCTCTGCCCCCCCC
>NW_010277086.1:0-235 GCF_000690775.1 Eurypyga helias
TTTGCACTGGAGCCGATTCCATGCTGAAGGGCTGCAGCACTTCCTGGTTTTGTATGGGCAGCCTTTTTCAGGCTGGGTTCTTTAGCAGATGGTAGCCTCTGAGCCCCATTGGCTGCTGGTTTTGAGGGTGGCACATGAGAGCTTGAGCCAGGCTTTCCAACACCATTGACAGGTAATTTACTATGACTGCTACCAGTAGAGCTTTTTAAGGAGCCATTCTGGGAGGTTTTTTGCA
>NW_010277087.1:0-235 GCF_000690775.1 Eurypyga helias
AAGTCCCCCATGAGGACCAGGGTTTCCCTATCTCCTCCCTCTCAACAGCAAAGGTGGTTGGGAAATGGAGGTTAAACACTCAGTTCATGACACGCTGTCTCTGATGGTCTCTCCTCCTCAGGGACAGGACTCCTTGCACTCTGTCGCTGCACTGGTGTGTGTCCCCTCCACAGGGTGCTATCCTTCAAGAGCATCGGCTCCAGTGTGGGTTACCCATGGGGTCACAGCCTCCTTC
>NW_010277088.1:0-233 GCF_000690775.1 Eurypyga helias
GGCTGACAAGGCGCTCAAGGTGTGAGGCTGGGGGGTGGGGGGGGGTCGCAGCCCCTCCCTGGGCAGCCGGGAGCCCCCCCTGAGCCCCCTCCTCTTGCTGTGGGCTGGAGGGGGTCCCGTGGTGGGAGCAAAGGCCATGTGGGCCCAGGTGCTGAGGTTTGGAGGAGTCCGGACTCTCGCTGCGTAACCAAAACAATGCTCTTCCCCATCCCTGGGATGGACAGATGGACGGA
>NW_010277089.1:0-235 GCF_000690775.1 Eurypyga helias
GTAAAGTCTTTTATAATAGGTGAGGAAGAAAGTCTTTGAGTGCAGCATCTCCAGCTTACCAAAAACTGATCTGTGAACTGCATTCTGTGTGCTCGGGGAGATATAAATGAAGCTGATGGCCCTGGTTGTAACTAACGCTGTCACAAGGGATTATCTTTTCAAAACACACTGCAGCTATCAGCCGCGGGGGGTCTTGCTCACTGGAGCTTTTTCAGGTCTAACTCTCACTGAGCAA
>NW_010277090.1:0-235 GCF_000690775.1 Eurypyga helias
AAGAGACGCCGACTCGGAGTACCTCCACTGGCTGGTGTGAGTACTCCACTGTGCGCTGCTCGGCTCAGGGACAGCCCGGGCAGAGGGGGCGGAAACTCCCCTAACGGAGCTCGGGAATGAGTATTTGCCTGGTGGGTTCATGGCTTTCTCTGGCGCTCCTGCCGGTAGCTTCCTGACCCCTGTGTTGTGGGTCCTGCTGCAGGTGCAGTACTCCCACGCGTTGCTGCCGTTTGGC
>NW_010277091.1:0-235 GCF_000690775.1 Eurypyga helias
TCAGGGAACCCCAGCCACCCCTCCCCGGGGGACCTTGCCCATCTGCTCAGTCAGTGACGCTGGATTTGGCCCGAGTTGCTGGGGTTTGCTTCCCCGGTGCCGTTCGCTGCTTCCTCGAGCTGACGACTAAGAAGAACAACGGGGTGTCTGGGTGAATAACTGCTGGGGGTTCGTAGCGATTCCCCTGTCCCAGAACCTCCTTCTCAGAGGGGGCTGGTCCGTGGATGAGCAACAG
>NW_010277092.1:0-235 GCF_000690775.1 Eurypyga helias
GGACACGGCACCTCCGGCGCTGAGGGATCGCCTCTGAACCCCGCCCCGCCTCCCTCTTCCCAGGAGGCAACTGGAAGCGCTTGGGAACGGCCGGAGACGTGCCGGCTGTTCACCTCCCTCGCCCAAAGGGGCTGGCTGCTGAAAACCACGTTTTCTGCCCCAGAGAGCGGCCGCCCTCTTCCCGCTGCGGACGGAAGTCGCTGTCACCGCCGTACGGGCGCGTCACGGCTGCGCC
>NW_010277093.1:0-235 GCF_000690775.1 Eurypyga helias
CGGCAGGTGGTGAGCAGTTGTGTCACGTGGTGGGGGTTTTCTTTGGGTTTTTTCCTCTCTGTGTTGCCGGTGTTGTTGTTTCCCTTTTCATTACATCATAACAATTATTATTACTACTGCTGTAGTAAGTCACAGTAATACTATTACTGGGAATACTGGTAGTAATAGCATTAATAGTAATGCTATTATTGCTGTTGCCATTTGATTTCCGTTCCTGAACGGCGGTTGTCTCAAC
>NW_010277094.1:0-235 GCF_000690775.1 Eurypyga helias
TGTCCCAACTAAAACCAGCACATGTTCTTACTTCAACTATGGGAAGCGTCATGCTCTCAGGCTCTGATCCTTCTGGGGGACTTCAATCACCCTGAAAACTGCTGGAAAAGCAGCACAGCACATTGTAAGTGGTTCAGGAGACTCTTGGCGTGCATCAAGGACAATTTCTTAATCAAGGTCTCTCCAAGGGATGTGAAGAATAAGAAGAAAGGCTTCTACAGGTATGTTGGCCAGA
>NW_010277095.1:0-235 GCF_000690775.1 Eurypyga helias
GGGGGGCCAGCGGCTGTGTTGCACAGCTGGTCAGGTGCTCTCAGCCAGCGGGCAGGCCTCCTGCTCCACCAGCAGGCTGCTGCCCATGCTTACGCTTTCAGCTCTGAGATCCTCTCCTCCTTGCTGGTCTTCTGCATCGCTGTCATCCACTCCTCATAGAGCTCGTTCACGAGGAGCTTCCTAGGGATGCTTCGGAGAAAGTCCTGCAATGCCAAGGGCTCCAGGTGAGCCTTTC
>NW_010277096.1:0-235 GCF_000690775.1 Eurypyga helias
TGGCTGTGCCCTTGGGGGGGGTCCTGGCACGTCCCCCCCAGCCCCTGGGAGAGCAGAGACCCGGATCCCGGCGGAAAGGGGGGATGGGGACACCCCCCCACAGCCCCAGACCCAGAGAGCTGCTGCTGGTGCGTGCACACGCGTGTTCCCGCACACGCGTACGGCCTGACTGCGCGTGCACACGCAGCCCGTGACAGCGCACGGGCACAGGAAGCCCCAACCCGCACACGCACAC
>NW_010277097.1:0-235 GCF_000690775.1 Eurypyga helias
AAGGTCCCTTCCAACCCAAAAATTTTTTCTAATTCTATGATTCTATGCTCCTGTTGCAGGTAACTTACCACAGTACCATCATTTATCTGGCCAAACCACAGACCCCAGTTTCTTCACACAGATCTTGTTACATATACACCTTCTATTATAGCTCTCCCTCCTCTTTTAAAGTAACTCTAGAATATGAATGCTATTTTACTTAACTAATGAACAAAAATCACAGAATCACAGAATG
>NW_010277098.1:0-235 GCF_000690775.1 Eurypyga helias
GTAGTTACAGCCTAGATAAGCACTCAATGGGGAGAAAAAGGAACAATCTTTTCCTGAGCAAAGGAAATTTTAAGTACGTGGGTCATCCAAAAGAGACCCTGTTCACAGGAGTTGGAATATTTAATGGATTAAGATGCACTGAAGGATGGAGAAATAGCATTCAGTTTGTCAGGGAAACACCAAATCTAAATCAGATGTTAAAGTTGCCACTATATGAACTTTGTGGTGAGCTGCA
>NW_010277099.1:0-235 GCF_000690775.1 Eurypyga helias
CTATTAGTCCAATCGCACTCAAGAACTGCAACACCTAGGAGGAATTCCTCTCCCCATTTATCTCTATTTTTGACACGTATGTATGTTCTCACTATTTTACACCATAGGCGGAGATCGGAGTAACAGAATCCCTTCATTTATGCAAGTTCTGTACAGCATCCCTATCTTTTAATGGCTCTAAGCCTCAAAAGGGCTAAAGTTTTGTTGAGTTGACGCAGCAGTTTAATAAGGTTAG
>NW_010277100.1:0-235 GCF_000690775.1 Eurypyga helias
TCTTCTTTAACTTGAAGGAGGTATTTTATTCTGGGTTTTGTGTAAGGTGGTCTAAAGCAATCCCATGCAGCTGGAAGTTAGAGACAAGGCTATTTATTTTGAGGCTTTGAAGAGCTCTGCTCCAGTGACAATTGTCTTGCTCTCTGGCTTTGTTTTGCTTTGGAACAACTGAACAAAATTTCAGCTCTGTGGCCCCCGATGCCAGAAGGACACAGGCCTGTTGGAGCGAGTCCAG
>NW_010277101.1:0-235 GCF_000690775.1 Eurypyga helias
ATTGTATGATTCTATGATTCTATAAATACTGTTACGTTTTGCCTCTGGTTTACTGTTCTTAAAATACTCTGTGTCAATGGTATGTCTTACAGCTGCCTTACTGTTTTCTTTGGCCCTCATGAACAACCATCTTGACTTCTGCCTGCAGTCTCCAAGTTTCCTGTGATTCTGATGTTGGAAAGAAACTCATCTACAGTGTCACAGTGGCTTTCCAATACAAGAGTTTGGTTCTCAT
>NW_010277102.1:0-235 GCF_000690775.1 Eurypyga helias
AGGCAGCAAAGGCAACAAGGTTAGACACAAATGTGTCTCAACTTGATCCTTACAACCAAACGTTTTAGTTTCCTAGGATCCTTTGATATTAACAAAGGATTCCCAGAGGGCACACATCTCCACTAACAGTCGCCTTAGAAAAGGTTTCTGAACACATAGGTGGAGCACCTAGATCACTACAAAGAACCACCATGTCAGCAACAGTTAAAGAGCAGTTGTAAAAAAAAAAAAAAAA
>NW_010277103.1:0-235 GCF_000690775.1 Eurypyga helias
GTTGGGGTAACGGTTGGACTTGGTGCTCTGGAAGGTCTTTCCCAACCCAACCCATCCCACGGTGGCCCGGGGGTGCTGCCGCGAGGGGATGTCACGCGGGTGATGGCACGTGGGAGATGTCACGGGTGGGCTGTCACCTGGGCGAGGGCACGGGGGCGATGCGAGGTGTGTGACGCCGCGTGGGTGACACCAAATAACTGACGCCACCCGGGTGACATCACGCAGGCCGGTGCTG
>NW_010277104.1:0-235 GCF_000690775.1 Eurypyga helias
TCGGATGGAGCGACGGTGCGGTGGAAGGGGCTGATGGGGCAGAGCTGCCTGAGAGGTGACTCCCTGTCCATCTCCCTGTGGGTTCGGATGGCAGAGCCCTTGGGTGGCAGCCGGAGTCGCTGCTCATGCCATCACCGCCTCGCCATGTGGGTTTCAGGTGGGTTTGTCCGGTTGTAGCTGCGGGCTGTCGTGGGGAGGGGTGATCCCACTGCTGTCGGGCTTCTGGCTACACCTT
>NW_010277105.1:0-235 GCF_000690775.1 Eurypyga helias
TGATGGCGGCTGCCAGCTGGGCAAAGGCAGAGCAAGCGGTCGGGCGCCATCTTGAATGAGGGAAGCCCCGGGGAGGCCCGCCGGCCGCCATCTTTTTCAAAGCAGGACAGGCGGCCGTGTGAGGCTGTCAGCTTCACTGAGGGCACAGCGGGGCGGTCCCGGGCACGGCTGCCAACTTTGCTGAGCTCTGGGGCCAGTCTTGTCTAACACATCAGTGATCTGGATGAGGGGACTG
>NW_010277106.1:0-235 GCF_000690775.1 Eurypyga helias
ACTATATGCACAGTATCTCAAAAAATTACCTTAATTTCATAATTTTTGAAGAAAACATTAGCTTTGAAGTAGTAGATGGCTTCATCTATAATATCTGTGTCCTTAGCTAACAAAAAAGAAATACAGAGTTACAGTGCACTGTTACACCACATTTGCTCATAACTTTTATGCGCTGAAATACATAAATAAGGATTATTACCAAGGCAAAACCTTGGTATTTACAAAAAGCAGAAGA
>NW_010277107.1:0-235 GCF_000690775.1 Eurypyga helias
CAGTATTGACCCCTGGGGTACACCAATAGTGATGGGCCTCCAACTAGATTTTGTGCCACTGACCATGCCCTCTGAACTCAGCCATTTGGGCAGTTTTCAGTGCACCCCAGTGCCTGCTTATCTCACCCCTACTTCATCAGCTTCTCTATAGGCAGACAATATTCACTGTTCACCTCGCCAACGACTCATTTTTTCATCAACCTGGGCAGCCTGTGCCACTGCTCATCTGTCCTCA
>NW_010277108.1:0-235 GCF_000690775.1 Eurypyga helias
TGCTGCTGCCCCTACTCTGAGCTCGCGAGCCCCTGCACTGCCTCAGCGGGGGTTTGCCTTGGAGGAGGCCAACAAGCTGGTGGCCATTTGCACCCAAAGACCAAGACCCCCCTGGGGCATGTCCAGACCTTCACAGCCACTTGCTGCCAGATGCAGGGCTGGGCGTGGAAATCCAGATGTGCAAAACAATGCGAGCAGGGAATCACAGAATCTTGGAATAATTTGGGTTGGAAGG
>NW_010277109.1:0-236 GCF_000690775.1 Eurypyga helias
TAATGTCCTAAGTTATCAAAAGTGGAGAGAAACAAAAAGGAGTCACTCGCTAATCAAAATTCTTTTTCAGGTGTTGCTTTTAACAGGATGTTCAGGGGAAAAAAAACAAAGTCAGGCACATGTTGTTGACGATGTGCGGAGTTCCCTCTGCGCCTTGGTTCAGGAGGCGATACCGCTTGGTGCGTATCGCCGGCGGCGGCCGCGGCATCTGGTACGTGAGCGCTGAGCGCCCCTCG
>NW_010277110.1:0-234 GCF_000690775.1 Eurypyga helias
GTAGAAAGTAAAGGTAATTATTTAAACAGTAAACAGCATACTGTCAACTTTCAGTTCTGCCGGCATGAAAACGTACACGAATGTACCGGTGTTGCACATCCACGATCAGTGCTCCAGCTATCCTGGTTTCACGAGTGTCTGGCTTAAATGTTGGCTCCCCAGTATATGAAACATCACAGGAGTTTTAAAGATAACTGATGGGAATAACACCCAAGTATTTTCAAACATACAAAA
>NW_010277111.1:0-235 GCF_000690775.1 Eurypyga helias
TTATGTTTTCTGTCTTACATGAGATACAGTAACACAGAGAAGAAAAGGTGGGAATCATTCCCCATGCCACTAATTGTCCAGCTTGTGTATCCAGAATTTGCACAGAGAACCAAAGCTTGAATGCTTTGTGACCCCAATTGCATTTTCCATTCTTGAAAATTCACTCTCAGATTGTAAAATCCAGTTCACTAACAACAGTTTCTGATCACTTCAGCAAGCATTAGGTATATTTTTT
>NW_010277112.1:0-236 GCF_000690775.1 Eurypyga helias
CGCACAAGGAACACGTCTCCAGCAGCAGGGTGCGCTGGATGCCACAGCTCCTGCTTGGGCATCCTCCAGGACTCCAACCCATCCAACACGGATGGGGACGGACAACCCACCTCCCTTTCCCCAGGGATCATACCTGGTTCTCCCCGTTTCGGGATCCACGACTCTCCTTATGACACTCTGCCTCGCATCCCATTCTTCCTTGGTCATTGGCTTCATAGCCTGGATTCGGGATTTTT
>NW_010277113.1:0-235 GCF_000690775.1 Eurypyga helias
ACAACCATACTACTTGTGACTTACAGTTCCATTTATTATTAAACTCAAGGAACCCTTCACGCACCGGTTTATAACCCTAGATGGACAACCGACCTCTTGTTAGCGGTGACACTTGCGAGCAAGGTCTCATAAACAAAACCTTTACATTTCTGGGGTTTGTAATAATAAGCGAGAACTAATTTGGGAAGCTACCCATAGTGCACCGCCAGACACACAGGTTAATTAAGGAAGAACA
>NW_010277115.1:0-236 GCF_000690775.1 Eurypyga helias
CCTCACGCTTTCCTTTGCAAGGATGGGACAAGGATTTTGGGAAGAGCATCCTGTGCCAGACCCCTGAACACAACAAGGAGTTGTGATCTAGTTGGATCCTGCCAATAACCTTGGCACAAGGTGTGTCAAGGGCTTGATTTAATTCTTGCCCAAACCAGTGTAGTCATGCTGATTTCAGTGAATTTGCTAAGAGGGCTGAGCACCTCTGCTATGAAGAATGGCTGAGAGAATTGGGC
>NW_010277116.1:0-235 GCF_000690775.1 Eurypyga helias
CCGTAGAGTGCCGGAGGTCGTCGTCTAGAGCGCCCCCCCGCGGCACACCAGTGAGTTGGAGGACCTCCCTGCTAGACCGTCCCCGCCGACAAGAGACGTGGAGGACTTTGCCGAGAGAGCGTCCCAGGCGGGCACCATAGAGGTGTGGAGGACCTTCCTAGTCCGCCTCCCTGGAGACCATAGAGACCTGGAGGACCGCCCGCCTAGCCCAAGCCCCGCAGACCATAGAGACTTG
>NW_010277117.1:0-235 GCF_000690775.1 Eurypyga helias
GACACGGGGCAGCGCGTCCCTGCCTGCAGCGCTGCCGCCGCTCCGGCCCCCCGAGCTGCTGGAAACTCCGCTCACAGCAGTGGAGGCGTGACCTGCTGCCAGCTCCTGCCCGCAGCCCTGGGACGTGTCCTTCAGGCACCCCTCGGCTGGTGGCCAGAGGGCACGTGACAGGGCAGCGTGGGCCAGGACGGCTGCCCGAGCCATGGGGCTGCATGGGATGGGGCAGGCGGGGTCT
>NW_010277118.1:0-236 GCF_000690775.1 Eurypyga helias
TAATCTTTCATTTAGTGAAGCAGTTCAGGGCTAGTGTTGATCCTGGGTTTGTGATTTGTACATAACACCATTTTACATATATTGGCATCTGCTGGGTTTTTATGGAGCAGTGTGCTATGTCGTCATCAATCCAGACGATCAGATGATTTAGCCATGCAGTGGTGGTGGCGGTGCTCTGGGGTTCGCTCAGTGTTTGAATTCTTTTCTTTCCTTACAGTTCGCCATGCAGTGGGACC
>NW_010277119.1:0-236 GCF_000690775.1 Eurypyga helias
CCTCCTCCTCCTCACATGCTTGGATTCCTTTCTGTGTATACCGAAGGGAGAAGGGAGGCTGAAACATTTGCTTCCAGACCTGTCTCACATGCAGTTTTACAGTGGCCAGGATGCGGCCTCAGATCTGGAAGCTAGAAAGCGCTCCGTGCTCCCAGTTTTGGGTATTTATTGCAGCCCTAATCAGTTGATAAACACAGAGACAAGTCACAAATTCTCTCTTAAGAACAGTTAATGAA
>NW_010277120.1:0-236 GCF_000690775.1 Eurypyga helias
TGAGGTGGGCGACCTCCCCAAGGGTGGGTTGGGGTCCTGCTCTGGTGCAGCACAGAGGTGTATGGGGCCCCAGCTCACCCATGGGGCTGTCTTTACCCCTCTGGGTGCTGCTGGGATTGGGGATGGGGCGTAGTGAGATGTGGGGAGGACCGGGGGGTGCCCCAGGGACCATCAGGGAAACTGAGGCACGGAAGGGATGGAGGCAGCTTCGGTGCTGTGTCCAGGGACACACGGCA
>NW_010277121.1:0-235 GCF_000690775.1 Eurypyga helias
AAAAAAAGTGTAGTTGGGGAAGCCAATATCAGTCTTCCTAAATGGAAACTGAACTTTGAATTGTCCTTGTATACAGTTAATTGGGCTGTGTTTTTGAATTCACTTCTGCCTTGAAGTTACAGCAGATTGTGGAACAGATACAGTAATGCTTGAGAAAAGGCTGTTCATCCTTATGGGATGGGAAGAGGGAGGCAGAAGAGTCTTCCCTCTTCCCGGGAAGCCTCAGCCAGCAGAG
>NW_010277122.1:0-235 GCF_000690775.1 Eurypyga helias
GTTTGAAGTGCATATCTATTTTCAGCAGCACACGGGAAAACACTAAATAAGATCAGGAAGGGCGTGCGAGAAAACAGCACCTTAATTTTCTTGTCTATGTAAACAGTTGTAATCATGGGCTCCCTTGTAGGGTTCCAAGAAAACACTACGCTTGGGTTAGGGCACGCACCTTCCTGCTCCTTCTTCCGAGGCAGCTCTGTGGGAGGGCAGCACGCAGGAGGGAAGGGATGGCATC
>NW_010277123.1:0-236 GCF_000690775.1 Eurypyga helias
CAAGGGTCCCTCTAGCCCACTGCTCAGACGTTACTAATCACAGATCACTCCCAAGGGCGTATTGGGTTCTGCAGCAACATTCGCTGCGGCACCAGCACAAGGAACTGCCGAGAGAGTCTGGCTTTCATGATTACTTTGCCAAGAAGTGGAAATGCATTTCAGCCATGCAGTGAAATAAATCACTGTACACAAACAAGGATTTCAGTCATTCAGAACCTTAGAATTCCCTTGACTTT
>NW_010277124.1:0-236 GCF_000690775.1 Eurypyga helias
GGGGTATTAGGACATGGATGTGCTATAGGGGGTATTGGGATATATGGGAGCTATAGGGGCTATCAGGACATACAGGGGCTATAGGGGCTATCGGTACATATGGGAGCTATAGGGGATATCAGGACATACAGGGGCTATACGGGCTATCGGGACATAGAGGAACTATGGGGTCTATAAGGACACACGGGAGCTATAGGGGTATTGGGGCTTGCAGGGGCTATAGGGGCACGAGGGGG
>NW_010277125.1:0-236 GCF_000690775.1 Eurypyga helias
CGAGGCCCGAGCTGGCTGTGTGGCACGAGAGGCCTGTCTCATGTGCGTGCAAGGCGTGTGACACTTGTACAGGCATGTGCGAGGCGTGTGAGAGGTGAGAGCTCTGTGTGACACGTGTGCAAGGCGTGATATGTTTGCAGGCTTCCAAGGTGCGTGTGCAAGGCACAAGGATTGTGCATGATGCACGTGTGAGGCGTGACAGCTGTGGAGGTGACTGAGATGCATGTGCAAGCATG
>NW_010277126.1:0-236 GCF_000690775.1 Eurypyga helias
TCTTCAGTGGGTTGGATATGAAGGAGTTAAACCACGACAGCTAGCTATACATACGTGTACTTTTGTATCCTGTTGTGTTGTAAAAGCTTCGTGAACCTGTTCAGGCAAAATGTGTGTATTCTTACAGTTCCAGGAAATGTGTCCCGGGGCCTTTTTTGTCTGGAAAAACATTAGAACCTTGATATATCCCTATTTTTCATTTTCAGTGGTAGCCCTTTGGAGGGGGAAGGGGAAAG
>NW_010277127.1:0-236 GCF_000690775.1 Eurypyga helias
GATGATCCATGGGATCCTCGGGAGAGAGCAGCGGGAGGTGCTGGCCCCGAGGAGGAAGGGGTTGAGGGTGTTGCTGGGGCACCCAGGGGTGCTGCTTGGCAACCGGGGCAAGCACTCCACCAATCCCCTCGCAGGTGGGCGTGTCCTGGGTCTCCTAACGTTCTAGAACCTTCCGGATGCTCCTCAGGACTCACCTGGAGCCCCAGCACGGACCCCAGCACCCATGGGTGCTGCCT
>NW_010277128.1:0-236 GCF_000690775.1 Eurypyga helias
AGGCATCTCATGTCTGATTAACAGATAGCAGGACTTCAGCAATCCTAGATTACCTCAAGCCCCTGAGCTTCCTTTCCCTCCTCTATGCCAGAGTGGGTCTGCAACACTTGGGACAATGTACACAAGCTATCTGCAGTGAAAGTTGCCTTTCACTGTTGAGAATTCAACAATAAACAATGGTTATACAGCCAAACATGACCAGCTCTGGGCTCTGGCAGGCAGGCAGGCAGGCAGGC
>NW_010277129.1:0-236 GCF_000690775.1 Eurypyga helias
CTGGGATTCTGTGATTCTATGATCCTGTGGAGCGAAGGGGCTGTGGGGTGAGGTGTCCCGTGGGGTGAGGAGCAGCTGTGGGCCCGGTTGCTATGGGGCGAGGGGTCCCGTGGGGCTGGTTGCGGTGGGCCTGGGAGGTCCCGTAGGGGGAGACGCCGCGTGTACGGATACCCGGGGCGCACGCGTGTGCGTTAACCTGCGTGTGCGCGCGCGTTAACCTGCGTGTGCGCGTGCGT
>NW_010277130.1:0-236 GCF_000690775.1 Eurypyga helias
AACCTTCAGGGATTTGGAAGAAAAGTTTCCATACTCATTTATCTTAGGATCACCTAAAAAAATTAATATACATCTTAGATCTTATGTGTTGCACTTCAATCCACTCCTAGCTGTATGGGGAAGCAAGAAAGACAGCGTGCTGCCTCTGTTTCCACATCTCAATCTTTTCTCTTTCAGGTTAAATGACCCCAGTGATAAGATTTTCCATATGAGGGGATGAGTGTACAGATAAAGTA
>NW_010277131.1:0-236 GCF_000690775.1 Eurypyga helias
TTTAAGGTCTCTTCCACCCTAAACTATTCCATGATTCTATGACACAACAAAGTCTCATCCCATGCTACAACTCAGCCTTCACATCTCAGCATCATCCCCTGATCTGAAGCATCCAAAATCTCTCATGCTCCCCTTCAGGGATGAATTAATCTATTGCAAAATCTGCCTAGATAAATGTAAAGCAGAGATCCCCAGGAATAACTGGAGCTGGAGAAAATCCATCAGATATAACAGAG
>NW_010277132.1:0-236 GCF_000690775.1 Eurypyga helias
GGGGGGAGTGTGTGGGGTTCAATCCACATCCCTGAGCAGACGCTGTATTGTGGCACCCCCAGCCAAGGCCCTGGGGCAGAGACTGTCACTCCTGGGCCACACTCGGAGTTCCCAGCTGCTACAGATGTGCTTGCTACTCATGTTCTAATGTCAGTGGGGATGACATTAATTAATATGAATTATTAATATTATTATTATTAAGTTGTTTCAGAACTAGATGCCCCAAGGCAGAAACA
>NW_010277133.1:0-236 GCF_000690775.1 Eurypyga helias
GGGGTTTGGGGAGCGGCACCCGGCACCTCCCCCGGCCCCTTGTAGGCAAAGCCCAGTGCTCCGGCGGGGCTGGAGCTCTGCTGGAGGCATCCAGGGCTGTGGAAGAGGTGCCAGCAGGGAGCAGGACTCGGGGTACATCCGAGGGGTCACCTCGCTGCCCTTCCCTGTGGTCACGGGCTGCCCTCCCTGCCCTGCTCCCCCCGTCCCGCTGCACCCCAGAGCCAGCAGTGACCAAC
>NW_010277134.1:0-236 GCF_000690775.1 Eurypyga helias
TCCCGCCATGGGACACCTGCATCCGCCCATGGGACCTCCTTGGGGCCTGCTTCTGGCCACGGGACCCCTGAGGCCCTGGGTCCAGCCATGGGACACCCCCCCCTCATCCCTCCAGCATCCATATCCAGCCATGGGACACCCGCCAGTGCCCGTATCTGGCCATGAGACCCCCCCAGGGCCTGGATCTGCCCACAGGACACCCCTAGCACCTATGTCTGCCCACGGGACCCCTCCCC
>NW_010277135.1:0-236 GCF_000690775.1 Eurypyga helias
TCAAGTCAAGGATTTTTTCAGTTTTGGATATGGCACCTGTGTTCCTTCTTCTCCACCAGAAGCTGGGTGGGGACAGAGCTGGCCAAACGGCTGTTTCTTTCCGTAACACAACACGCTCAGTGGATCAGTAGGGGGGAGTGGGCCGGGGGTCTCGGTCGTTCTTTCTCTCGCCCTGGGTCTGGCTCTCCAGCTGTGTCTCTCTCTGTTCAGTAACTGGCTGGGTGTCAGTCAGCACG
>NW_010277136.1:0-234 GCF_000690775.1 Eurypyga helias
GATTTCAGACCCATTCAGAATATAGAAAGGACTAGGAGTTAATCAGGGAAGATTCTTGATCTCCACCTGCTGTTTTTGAAGGAGGAAGAAAAGTGGCCCTTTTACACCACAATGCTGTTTTCACTGGGCCCAAGTTACCCTACACTGCATAACATTTCTGCCTTTGGGGCTGAAATTAGAACTGCAAAATGCTGAAAAACAGGGATGCAGTACGTCCTTCAGAGTAGAGAGAAA
>NW_010277137.1:0-236 GCF_000690775.1 Eurypyga helias
ACATGTGTAGCCATGTCCCCTGGGTGCAACACACCTGTAAAATGTCCTCTGGGCGTAAAACATGTGTAACCGTGCCCTCTACATGTAACACGTGTAACTGTGTCCCCTGGGTGTAAAGCACATGTATCACGTGTGCAACTGTGTCCTCTGTATGTAACACACATGCAACACATGTATAACCTTGTCCCCTGGGTGTAACACACATGTAGCGGTGTCCTGTGGGTGTAAAACATGTG
>NW_010277138.1:0-236 GCF_000690775.1 Eurypyga helias
TTTTTTTTTTTTTTGTTACTGCCTAGTGACAGCCTTCTTTTTCAATGCTCAGGTCACTTTTGACTGAGAGTTCTAAGTGACTGAGATGCTTTCAATAACTTTCCTCTGATCAATCAATCATTTTACGTCTGCTTTTCCATGGGCAGCACACAAGGAGTGCTGCTAACATCAGCACCTCAGAGACACCGTAGATGCTGTAAATATTTTTAGGAAATGCTTAAATGTACTACATTCAG
>NW_010277139.1:0-236 GCF_000690775.1 Eurypyga helias
CGACGCCGCTCAGGGCGCAGCTGACGTATCCCTCGGCAGCGTCGGGGTTGTGGAGGAATCGAACGCACAGGGGCAGGGAGTCCTCCCCCAGGTCGAAGCACTGGGTGAGGGTCCGGCAGGACAAGTTCCATATGTTCAGGCGGCGCCCAAAGACCCCTGAGGGAAGGGGAAACCAAGTCAGGAGAGGGGGCTCCCGCGGGGACAAATCCCTCCTGTCCTCCCTCTCTGACCCCATC
>NW_010277140.1:0-236 GCF_000690775.1 Eurypyga helias
ATAATATATCCATGCTGTTTCATTTCCAGTTCCATGAGTAAGCAAGGAACAGTGTTTCTGCATAGCTCTTACAGACCTTAAAGCCCTTGGTAACTTTGATATTATCATAAGGAAAGAAAATATCAAGGCTGCTTGGATTGTGGACTGAGTGGATGTTACACTTGGCCACGTGCCATTGCAGTGCTGCCAGTCAAGGCAGCAGCAAAACTGCTGACAGGACAGAAGGAATGTCTGAT
>NW_010277141.1:0-236 GCF_000690775.1 Eurypyga helias
CTTTGCCGCCCGTTCAAGGGTCGCGCATGCGCAAGCGCCACCAAACACGCCCACGCCTGCCACCTGCGCATGCGCACTCGGCCCCAACAGCCCGCTTGGCCGCCGGAAGCTCACTTTCTGGCAAAGCGGGGGAGCATGCGCTGTGTGCCTAAGGGTCCACTCAAGTCTCGCAGCTCATTATTTGGCAAAGAGCTACTCCTGTCGCAGTGCCATTTTAACAGCCGCCGGGGGGGGTA
>NW_010277142.1:0-235 GCF_000690775.1 Eurypyga helias
GTTGGATTACACATTAGCAAAGAAGACAGATTAAAGAAAAAGAAGTGTTCCTCTATGCCATTTCACAGCAGACAGGTCTCATGCAGCCCACCAGGAGCTGGCATTACCCTGCTGCACAGCTATACAATGGGCCATCTTCATTTTTCCTATGGGAAATGCCTGCTTAAAGTTCCAGTTCAGTAACTACAGACTATGCATCAGTTAAAACCTGTACTTACATGATCATAGTGGCTAC
>NW_010277143.1:0-236 GCF_000690775.1 Eurypyga helias
TTATCCGGAGTTGCAAAGGCGTGCTTGTTTGGTGTTTGCTCGCAGGGAAAATGCAAAATAAGAGAGGAAGAATTACATTTAGAAAGGTATTGCCTAAAAACGCATGTCAACGTTCATTGATACATCCTCGTATCTACTCTTTGTTAATGCAGAAAAGCAGGTACGCATCTGATTGTCCCAGTCTTAAGGAAGAAGACAGTAGCGCCAATGAAAGTAATTCAAAAGGTCATGAAGAG
>NW_010277144.1:0-236 GCF_000690775.1 Eurypyga helias
ATTTGAAAGCTCCATTTTCTACATAGAAACAGGACATTTGGCTACTGTGCTTTGCTTTCAGGACACTTTTGCTCCATCATAAACATTTTAGGCATGTGTGCTTTCCCAGCTTTCTGTGTTTCAGCTCCTTTTTCACATCAGGTACTTACCACGACAGGCAATTGGGCATATGACAAGACAGTCCTGCAAGATACTGTCTCATTAGAGAGTGGTTTTCATGCTCTTCCTAATCTGTG
>NW_010277145.1:0-237 GCF_000690775.1 Eurypyga helias
CAGATCCTCCTAGAAGCTATGCTAATGCACATGGAGGACAGGGAGTTGATTCAAGACAGCCATGCTGGCTGTCTTGCCTGACTCACCAAGGGCAAGTCTTGCGTGATCAGTCTAGTGGCCTTCTATGATAGAGTGCTACAACAGCGGCAAGGGAAGAGCTATAGATGTAATCTGTCTTCTGTAAGGCCTTTGACAAGGTCCCTCATAATACTCTCGTCTCTAAATTGGAGAGGTATG
>NW_010277146.1:0-237 GCF_000690775.1 Eurypyga helias
CCGAGGCATTTTGCACCAGGACAGCAGGGTTTTTGCACGGGGATGGGAGAGGGGTGGCAAAAGGGGGTCCCCCAGGGTCAGAAGGGTTTTGCACCAGGGCCGAGGGACCTGGCACGGCCCCACTCACAAGTGACACGCAGCGTGGCCGCGGCCGAGCTCTTGTGCCGTGTCAGGTTGCCCACGCGGAGCTGCGCTTCGCAGGCGAACTCGGCCCCATCGTCTTCCTCCCCCACCGTC
>NW_010277147.1:0-237 GCF_000690775.1 Eurypyga helias
GTACCGGCAGCCACCCCCCGTAACGACACCGGCATCCGGGCACCGACCCCGGTACCCAAGACCGGGACATGGTACCGCACTGACATCCCGGCACTGATCACGGTACCGGCACCCACCCCCACGTACCGGCACTGGCATCCAGGTACCGTCCCCAAGCCCCTGTACCCGACCTCGGGACTGGGACACGGCACTGCACTGACAGAGAATCATAGATGGGCAGGGACACCTTCCACAGCC
>NW_010277148.1:0-237 GCF_000690775.1 Eurypyga helias
GAATGCCCAGCCTTCCTGGGCTCCTGTGCCCTTTGGGACTTGCCTCCCGAGGGACTCAGTCACCTAGGCCCCTAAACAGGCCAAGGTGGCCGTTCTGCTGACGCCCCTCTCTACTTCCCCAAGAATCAAACCCACCATCACTCTGTGATCGCTGTGCGCCGGACAGCCCCCAACCATCACCCCCCTCAGTCCTTCCCTGTTGCCAAACAGCGGGTCCAGCAGGCACCTTCCCTAGCT
>NW_010277149.1:0-237 GCF_000690775.1 Eurypyga helias
CTGGGGAACACCACTTATGACTGGTTGCCAGCTGGATTTTTCTCCATTCACCACAACTCTTTGAACCCAGCCATCCAGCCAGCTTTTTACATTATATTACATTTAATTGTATTTGCATTTTTTGTACTCATATAATGTATTCATATTTTACTATTTCTATTTCTAGTTATATTATTTATAGTATTTATATATATGTAACTTATGTCATTTATATTTATGTTATTTAAATTATTATAG
>NW_010277150.1:0-237 GCF_000690775.1 Eurypyga helias
CCCCACTCGCCCCCCGCCAGCTCTCCCAGGGCAGCACAGACCCCTGCACAGCACCGCAGCTGTTGACACCCACGCTGTCTCTGGCTGGGAAGAGCTGGCGGAAGCTCTGCTCCCCCTTCCCAGCGCGCTGCTTGCGCACAGGCAGTGCCCTCCGCCGCCCTGGAGCGGCCCGTGCTTGCTGCTGGGGCCGACAGCTGCTCTTGTCCCGCCAGCGAGCCACCCGCCTGGGGTGGGAAA
>NW_010277151.1:0-236 GCF_000690775.1 Eurypyga helias
CCCAGCCTGTCCTTGTGCTTTAACACTTTTTAAAAACTGTTTCAACAGTAACGTGAAGAGGCGAGATCTACAAATCATGTTTCACCCCAAGGACCCCTGTTAAGCTACTGTATGACTCACAGCTCAGCATGAACTTGGAGGAGGACATGGGAGGACACCAGGCTACGCTGCCACGGAGTTCCATGGAGGCTCACTGCTTGTTTGTACTTGTATTTGCAATCCCAGCACAAGGACAG
>NW_010277152.1:0-237 GCF_000690775.1 Eurypyga helias
ACCCCCAAAGCGGGGAGGGCAGGCACAGGCAGGGGCTGCACACGCACATACGCATCTGCCTTTGGGGAGGTGGGAAGGGACACGGCTGCCACCTCCCAGCCCTGGGGAAACTGAGGCACAGCGAGGGGCGTTTGCTAACCGGAGGTCTCTGTTTGGCAGGGCTGAGACAGGGCCCGGCTCTAAGCACCAGACTAAAGCAGAGGAAGACAGTGAGCCACGTCTGTGTGCCCAGCAGTG
>NW_010277153.1:0-237 GCF_000690775.1 Eurypyga helias
AATTTTGGTTCTTCATGCCCACATTTTCTTTTAGAAGCCAGATTTTGGGTTCAGCTAAACTTCCATCCATGCTTGAAGGTCGTTCTTCTGTCTTTCATGAAGGCAGCTGTAACAGAGTATTCCTGGCTCTGATGTAGCTTACTCTGCCTTTCCACAACAAGATGGAGCAAACTGATCCAATTGTGGTTTGGAGATGTCTGACAAGTCCTCATTCATACTGAATTTTTTTTTTTTTTT
>NW_010277154.1:0-237 GCF_000690775.1 Eurypyga helias
TTACACCCTCATTACAATGAAGTGTTTGGCATCTGTTTTTGTTTCATTGTCAAGTGTCAACAACAGCATATAAAACAGAGTTGGCAGCTCTAACTGACCATGTAAAGGAGCTGATCGTGATCTGGAAGCCACTGTCCGTATGATTTATGTTACTGTCTCCAGGTGCTGGTTAGGAGCCAACCCTGTGCAGAAATTACTAGTGCTGTCTCACTCTTCTCCCATCTGTTATCTCTTTTT
>NW_010277155.1:0-236 GCF_000690775.1 Eurypyga helias
CAAGTTACATAGGAAGATACCGAGAGCAAGGGACAAGGGGGCTTTGTGCTGAGCTGGCTGGGAAGCCCCCAGGGCCCGGGAGCAGGGGAGGCTCTGCCCTGTGCCGGTGCCAGGCTTGGAGGAAGGCACGGCTCAGGAGCACACGCTGCCGGACCCAGCCCCAGAAGAACATGCTGCACTGCTGCAGCACCGACTTCTAAAAGTGCCCGAGGTTGTCTGCAGCAAGAAAAACAAAT
>NW_010277156.1:0-237 GCF_000690775.1 Eurypyga helias
TACTGTTGTAGTTTTGAAGAGCAGTATGTTGCTCTATTGCTATTTCTGATTTTCAAGAAAAAATCACTGGGAATTATACAGTGCTCTGGGAAACTTCAGGCAGTCGCACACCTGGGTAAGGAGGTGGTGCAGTCCTGGAGGTGAAGCCCAGCAGCGTGGCTGTGGCAGTACATGCTTGTTCTGCTCATGGTCACAGTCTGACTGAACTCAGATTTCAATTTATGTGTAGATCAGCAG
>NW_010277157.1:0-237 GCF_000690775.1 Eurypyga helias
ACAATAGAAAAGGATAAAAGTGACCGAGTCATGGGCAAAGATTTTTAGCAAGAGATGACCAGAAAATTACATTCAACAAAAACATGAGAACAGACCTGAATTCAGTCTAATTAAAAAAAAAAGAGAGGACTAAATCCATGACCAATATGTGTGGGCAGGAAGAGAAAAAAGAGAAAAAGTGGTCACGCACAAGAAGCCACACTAGATCCAGCTGAGATAGCAGTAAAACAGGACCAG
>NW_010277158.1:0-237 GCF_000690775.1 Eurypyga helias
TGGATATTGGCCTAATGCTATTCTTTGATAATGAAGCTCTTGCATAGACTTGAAAGCCAGACCACTTGCTCATGAATACAGCACCCATTAGGAGGTAAATCTGGGCTCTGTGACATGAGCAATTGCTTTTCATGGATGCAGCTTTGGCTCAGTCCTGGCGCGGAGAGCTGGCACCTCGAGTCAGCAAAACACTCGGGCGCTGCTCATCCTTGAGCAGTTCCACGGGTGACACATACA
>NW_010277159.1:0-237 GCF_000690775.1 Eurypyga helias
GAGTTAGTTTGCATGTAGAGGATCCAACATACCTCCCTGGCTGCTGCTTCTACTAGCGAGTCGCCATGCAAGCCTGATTTTGGGAAATCCCACAGCCTTCTGGTGAACCCGTACAGACAGAGGTGATGATTGAAGCTCTTCATGCTCTCGCTTTCAAAGGTTCTCAGATGTCCTCACTAGTACTTCTCCTTTTCAAACAATTCTTCATGAATCACTACTACTTTCTGTTGTCACCCC
>NW_010277160.1:0-237 GCF_000690775.1 Eurypyga helias
ATGTTCTTATATTCTGAATAAATTTCTAACGCCATTTCTTTGCCTCGGGGGTTGCTTTACCCCGTCTCGCCGTGCCTGCCTCACCGCACCAGAGACCCTCCCCCAGGGAAGGTAGTGGAGGGAGGTGGTGCGGCACCCTGGGGGACATGAAAACATGGGAAGAGCTCAGCAGGAGAGCGGAACGTGGGTTTTAGCTGGGCTGAAGAAGAGGCGTACTCGCAGCGTGGGTTCACGCCG
>NW_010277161.1:0-237 GCF_000690775.1 Eurypyga helias
CCCCCCCCCCAGCCGCTCTGGGGTGCCCTACCCCTCCCTGCGTTTCGCTCCGAACTGCCAGAAGCTCAAACGCTTTTTTCCTTAAAGAGCCAAGCTTACCCGGAAGCGCTCCTCCAGGAGGGAGAGCTCACTGATCAGGTCCGTGATGGCGTTGGTGAAGGCTTCCTGGGGGCTGTAGTCAGGGGTGGTTTGGACGCGGATGATAATCTTATGTTCCAGCGGGTGCGGGACCTTGTA
>NW_010277162.1:0-237 GCF_000690775.1 Eurypyga helias
CGGTTGGCTTTCTGGGCTGGCAGCAGACCCACACCACATATCCAGGACTCGGTGCCGTTGCCGAGAGCCGGCGCTGGGCGAATGGCCTCGGGGCGGTTCCTGAAGGCGGGGCAGGGAGGACAGCACGCGCTGGAAACCGTGAATCGCGCCCACGACCCTGGTCTGCTGCTTCTGCCTCACATGGGGACAGCTAAGTCCAGTCACGGGGAAAAAAGGGCATTTTCCACTCACTGAAGT
>NW_010277163.1:0-237 GCF_000690775.1 Eurypyga helias
TTTGGGGATTTTTTTAGGGTATTTTTAGTTTTAATGTTAATTTTAATTTTGAAACAGCCCCTGGGGAGAGCTCGGGCAGAGATGTGTGGGGCATCCTGCTTGGGCAGTGGGGGGGCAGAGAGGGGGCTGCTGGAGGGTCCGGGGAGCTGAGGGGTTTGGGGGTCCCCTCGCTGCTAAACCCCGACGCGTGTCCCTCTGCCTCCTGCAGACTCCGGCTGCATCCCGGCCCACGCTGCT
>NW_010277164.1:0-236 GCF_000690775.1 Eurypyga helias
CTCGACCTGCTGGAGGTCTCTATATTGAGACTTGGCCAAGAAAAAGATAAAGAGCAACAACAGTAGTTGCAAGGTGTAGATATAAGGTTGTTGTCAGTGTCCAACAGCTCTTTGGCCCCACAGGTAATGATGTTGGCTGGCAGCAGTCGGGAGACTTGTAGTAGGTACCTGGAACTGAAAGATATTTGTTACTAGGGAGACCAAGAGAGTTTTGGTCTCCTGAGGGGAATAAAAAA
>NW_010277165.1:0-237 GCF_000690775.1 Eurypyga helias
CCCCATATAGCCCCCATATGACACCCCTATAGCCCCAGGGGGTCCCTAAGGTTTCCCTACGGAGACCCAGGGGACCCCTATACAACACCTATAGATCCCCAGGGGGGTCCCTATAGGCCCACCCCCACCACATATACAGCCCCAGGAGGGCCCTATGGCCACCCTATAGAGCCCCTATAGCCCCCATACGACACCCACAGAGCCCCAGGGGGGCCCCTATAGCCCCCCCAAACGCCT
>NW_010277166.1:0-237 GCF_000690775.1 Eurypyga helias
ATTTGATTTTAGATTAATAGAATTGAAAATAAAATAGTATTTTTATAAATCTAAAATAAATGCAATATAAGCATTTTGTAAAATACAATGTTAAAATTTGGTTTATGTTGCTTACTGTAATTTATTCTACAATATATTCAGCACAGGGATTTATGTGATAAATGTAGCATCACATTCCCTCTTAGCCCATAATGTGTATCTGCAATAAACACAGCAAGGCAGGGCATTCTGTTTGTT
>NW_010277167.1:0-237 GCF_000690775.1 Eurypyga helias
CGGGTGAATTCACTCAGAAGTCAACCGCGGATCGAGGCCGATGGGTCAGGCCTCTCCTGTCGTACCTACGCTTTTACGGGGGTAAATATTTAATTTGTATACCTCTGTAAATGTATGACATGCATGTATAAATAACCGTGTGGGCGGCGGTATTGGCTCAGGCTCACTCACGCAGCACCAGGCCCAACGGAGACCTCGCCGCCACCACGGCGCCGTCTCCACGTTCCTGCGCCCCAG
>NW_010277168.1:0-237 GCF_000690775.1 Eurypyga helias
CACCAGGAATCCCAGCCCCAAAAAACCCACGGAGCAGTCAACATGGAGCTGCTCCAGCATCTAGCCTCTTGGTTCCAGCATCCAGCCAGTTCCCTGGCCGGTGGGACCTGGGACCAGTTTGTGCCACCCTGCCCTGCCCCTGCACCCCAACCTTCAGCCGGCGAGCGAGGCCGGGGGGGCTGGCAGCTCCCCAAGCCGATCCGTGCCCTGGGACACGCTGCGGGACCGTGCTCTCTC
>NW_010277169.1:0-237 GCF_000690775.1 Eurypyga helias
GTTCTTGTAATTGGCATTGCTGGCAATCTCTTGCGCCTTCTTGGCACCGACAACATGGACCATGTCCATTGGAATGCTGTACACAGTCTTTGTTTTCTCATAATCTTTTTTGTACTCTCGCTCAGACTGCAGCTTGGCTACCTTCATGTAATGAACGAGTTTGGGATCATCCTGGAGGCTCTTGAAGCCAACGAGTTTACCCTTGGAGAGTTCATAGCCTTTTTTATAGTTAACCTG
>NW_010277170.1:0-237 GCF_000690775.1 Eurypyga helias
CAATCCTAAGGGATCCAGTCCTACATGGAGCCACATGAAAATCCTGTCTCCCTCGAGAGACTGCGCTGGGCCTGGGCATCAGCACGGGGTTTGAAAAGCCCCGCAGGGGAATGACCACAGCATAGAAAACCAACAGTGGGGGGAAGCCAAAGACTTTTTGGTGGTTGCAAATAAAATAGACCTCGTCCATGACAATCCCTGGGCTGTGCAATACCTGTGTTGTAAATCCAGTTGCCG
>NW_010277171.1:0-237 GCF_000690775.1 Eurypyga helias
GGGTTTGAGCCCTTCCCCTCCAACACCTCCCTCCTCCAGCTCTTCCCGGGAGCCGTCCCCCGCCTCCCGCCACAGCTCCAAGGGCGATGGAGCAGCATCTCTGCGGAGGGGCGGGAAGTGAAGGGATGTGAGCCGGGACACGGGAAGAAAGAGACACGGAGCGGGGACAAACGAGCCGTCACATTGTTGGAAAACAAAGAGTTTGTAATGATGGGGGGGGGAAAGAAAAAAAAAATA
>NW_010277172.1:0-237 GCF_000690775.1 Eurypyga helias
GCCCTTCCTCTCTTTATCTCATGGATTTAACAGACAAAAAGAGAAGACAAAAAACTTTGAGATCATATAAAAATACTTTATCTTAGGTTCTTAAGACAGTCTGAAGGCATTAACCACATAAATCACCTACTTAAAGTCTATCTGACACTCCTCTTTCTATTTCTACTGCTTGCTCTAAAATAATCCAATAGTAAAAATGTAAGATGCCACACGGCTTCACCCAGGGCAGATTGTGCC
>NW_010277173.1:0-235 GCF_000690775.1 Eurypyga helias
CATGAAATGCTGAGTGCTGCGTCACACGCAGGGGAAAACCAGAAAGTAATCGAGCCTGCTCCTGACTCTCAGCTGCTGTTGAATGTGGAAACTCGATCGACTCACTTCACTTGGTGCCCCGTGTGAGGAATCGTCGCTCACATACAGGAGGAGGGGCCAATGGGCGGATGTAGTTGCCGTCCATCATCTCCTCCCTCTCCGTCTGTGGTGCTTCGACCCGAACAAGTGCCACTCC
>NW_010277174.1:0-237 GCF_000690775.1 Eurypyga helias
TTTTTTATTATTTATACATGTCTGGAAATTAAATATAATGTATTACTGTAGAGATTAAATACAAACAGCTACAGGTTTGAAAAGAGAAATTGCAGTCATAAATATATAATGCTGCAGTGAGAAGATAATTTTAAAAGATCATTCCATGATTGTTAATAACCCAATAACTTGTTAGCTGTATTATTTGAAGGTATGAAACAATTAAGAACTATATGGGAAGGGAAGGGAAAGGAAGGG
>NW_010277175.1:0-237 GCF_000690775.1 Eurypyga helias
TCCTGCTGGCTCCGGTGCTCATTTCCAGGAGGGCACTCAGTTTCTCACCTCAGGTTTTAAATCCACTTTCAAAGCACCTGCACATTTTCACTCTGGATTTCTGTGCAGCAACAAGTAGGGAGTTGCCATTTCTGTTTTCCAGTACTGACCAGCTGCCAGCCTGCAAGCTACCTATCCAGTGTCACAAAAGGCAAGAGGTAAGAAACTGATTTATTAATTCTTAGAGGGCAGAGAAAG
>NW_010277176.1:0-237 GCF_000690775.1 Eurypyga helias
AACGTTGGATGTAGGGCTGTTCGTGCAATTTGAATTTAATCCCTTATCCATCTCCTGGATTTATTCAGCTTCTCGTTTCTGTTGTTGCCATTGTAAGAACTGCCCCAGATTCTTTTGGAAAACTCTTTTATACCTTCTAATGTCAGGAGGCAGCCGAGATAACCAAAACATTCCCGGCATTATCGGCCTTTCAGACATGCCCGAGCCTTTACGCCACTGGAATTCAAACCAAAATTG
>NW_010277177.1:0-237 GCF_000690775.1 Eurypyga helias
TGTCTTTTGCAGAATAACATCTGAGAAGAGCTCAAACACCTCTATTAAAAGGGGACTGCTTTGAATTCCACCTATATGCTCACCCATTTCTAAAGAAAAGGCCTCTGCATGTTGGTTGGAAGTAGGTTTGAGTTCATTGATAGCATCGCTGTTTGCACGCGAACTCTTGTAGGGTCTGCCCAGACAGAGCTGACTCCAGCCCTGGCCGTTTCAGCAGCGAGCGGGTCATCCTGCTTC
>NW_010277178.1:0-237 GCF_000690775.1 Eurypyga helias
CTCTCCCGTGTTTTTTTCCTCCTATTTCAACTGAACGAGCTCCTTCCGAGAGCCAACCGGTCCTGTCCCCGCAGGGCACAGCGTCGACCCGGGCTTGGCCGGGCTCCTGGGGCGCCGGGGGCCCCGCTCCAAGCAGCCCTTCATGGTGACGTTTTTCCGGGCGAGCCCCAGCCCCCCACGCGTCCCACGGGCAGCCAAGCCCCCGAGGAGGCGGCAGCCCAAGAAGACGAATGACCT
>NW_010277179.1:0-237 GCF_000690775.1 Eurypyga helias
CTTTGCAGCAGACCCAAGCGGGGTCAGCCATTGGCATCCCCCACCCCGTGTAACAACAGGCCATTAGCTTTTATTGGCTGATGGAGTTAACACGCATGTTTATGTCAAAGCATCATTGTTCTGGCCCTACCTTAATTCTAACCGTACGCGTTTCCACAGGGGAAAGAGCAAGGAGGCGACGCAAAGCTCTGACCCCGAGAAAAGCTGGTGGTTTCGGCGTGCTTTTCCTTCCCAAGT
>NW_010277180.1:0-237 GCF_000690775.1 Eurypyga helias
CCCCCCCCCCCCCAGTAAAACTTCTCAATTTATTCCACCATTCAGGTTTGAGATTCTTGGGAGTTAATGTTAACTTCCAAAAAATACATCAATTCTTCACAAAAAGCTTCTGCAGATGAACTGTATTTGTTCAAACAAACAAACATGTGATAACACCACTCCTCTGGACTTTCACAAAGAGTTTCTGCAAAGGAAACAAATCCTCTTCATTCTTATCAGTGCATAGTGTAGGCAATG
>NW_010277181.1:0-236 GCF_000690775.1 Eurypyga helias
TGGATTTGTGGGAAACACTTCAAAATTCTAATAGATTGGACAACTGTTCTAGAGACCTGACAAAGGTATCTTGTGATAAAAATACAAAGTGCCCCAACAAAATGTTGTAGTAGTGGTATTGAATTGTATTTAGTTAAAAAACAGAAATGGCAACTCTCCACTCTGTGAGTTTGCATTTCTCACACTCAGCTTTTCTTTTCCTTTTTCCATCTGGGACCTGATGAAATACATCCGCG
>NW_010277182.1:0-237 GCF_000690775.1 Eurypyga helias
CCATGAGCCGGGCGACAGCGGGGGTGCCTCCCCACCTTCCCCTGCCTCGGGGTGCGGATTGATTTGGGGTTGGAGGGGACACGCGGGTGGGAAGCAAAGCCCCACAGGTACCAGAGAGCACTGAGGGAACCTGAGCATCGTTTTTTTTCGGGAGCGAAACAGTTAAAATACCATCAGAGGAAAGGAGCTCTCATGAATGAAGACAAAGTTTGGCGGGGGGCCAGGGGCTGCTGGCGG
>NW_010277183.1:0-237 GCF_000690775.1 Eurypyga helias
AACCTTCAGGGATTTGGAAGAAAAGATTCCATATTCATTTATCTTAGCATCACTTAAAAAAAATTATTATACATCTTAAATCTTTTGTGTTGGACTTAAACCTGCTCCTAGCTGTACAGTAGGGTAAGGAAGACAGCATGCTGCCTCTGTTGCCACATCTCAATAATTTTTATTTCAGGTTAAATGACCCTGGCGAAAAGATTTTCCAAGCAAGGGGATGAGTGTACAGATAAAGTA
>NW_010277184.1:0-237 GCF_000690775.1 Eurypyga helias
TAAGGAATCTCAGGTCAAAAGAAAAATAGCATAGAGGAAGGACGTCATATCCATTAGAAAACTGGGGAAAATCTGGAATAGGTGGAAGGTCTATGGGGAGAGAGAACCAGCGTCTAACCAGCCAGGCAGTCCTTGAAATTGGGGAAAGAAAAAAAAAAATTTCGGGGAGTCTTAAACCCCAAGGCAGGGGAAAGCAAAGAAACGTAGATGTATTGAAGGGAGATGTTGATGGGACAA
>NW_010277185.1:0-237 GCF_000690775.1 Eurypyga helias
CCTTCCAACCCCCACCATCCTGTGAATCTGTGTAATGGGAAGACTTTATAGCTACCTTCGGCTTCAGTCTCTCCAATCCATCTCTCACCTTCTCAGTGTAATTGGTAGGCCATCTTTCTGTAAATGATTCATATGGTCCTGTAACTTTATTTTCTGCTTAGTGATTGTGCTGGTTCCAGGCAGGGATGAACTTTTCTCCTGGGGCCAGCCCGCAGGATTTTGTTTCATTCCATAATA
>NW_010277186.1:0-237 GCF_000690775.1 Eurypyga helias
CTTCATCCCCTACACCATTTCTGTTCGTAGCTCTGCAGTCTGGCCCGGCGCAAGCAGAAATGCAGATCGTTCTGGACCAACAACTTGACACTGACTACAGCAAGGCAGAGAAATCATCTGGCTTTCTACATCCCTTGGAGAACTAATTCCTAACGAGGTTCAAATCAATTAGCTACAGACAGCAGCCGTTTAATTTCCAGAGGTCCAGTCTTGGTACGAGGGATCAGTAACAAACTA
>NW_010277187.1:0-237 GCF_000690775.1 Eurypyga helias
CTTACTTTGGTGGGTGCGGGGCTGGGAGTGCACGGCTGTGGGATCTGGCCCCATGCCATGTCTGTGCACAGACTTCCCAAAAGTGGAGTTTCAAGGCTGAGAAAGGGGAAATGTCTATGGAGGAATCTTCATATAGACATTTTTGTTTATAGATTATTAAATAATGGCAAACGCTTTCAATTCCAGCAGCACACGCAGAGTCTGTGTAGATATCAACCGGCTGGAGCGAGTCCAGAG
>NW_010277188.1:0-237 GCF_000690775.1 Eurypyga helias
CTTCCCCACAGGTCCCATATCAGTGTAGTCGTGGTGCTTTAAAACTTGTGTTGCCTTTTGGGAAGGACCTTTGGAGAAGTAAGGTGTTGTGAGGGTCTCGTGCCCCTGGGAAGGACGAGAGGGTCAGGGCAGCGCTGTCTTGAGCCGCTCTGGCAGTCTGCGCTCAGCCTTGTAACCCGGCTCTGAGACGCCACGGACCATCTCCCAGAACCCGTGCTGCTGACATCCCAGCTTTGC
>NW_010277189.1:0-238 GCF_000690775.1 Eurypyga helias
GAAACAACATCAGCAATGAGATCAGCTATGTGTCGAGAAAGTAGTGTTGGAAAAGCACATGTGATTTGCAGGGTAAAACAGTTATGTTGCAGTGTCAGGATCGTCTGCTGGCAGACAAATTATACACATAGCAGACAGTGGCAGAAAAAGAGGCTGTTAGAGTGGATCAGTATAAATATTTAAAGCAATAGGGGAGAGTGATTGCTGAGGCATGTACACGGTGGGATCCAGATAAATG
>NW_010277190.1:0-237 GCF_000690775.1 Eurypyga helias
GGTGAAACTACTATTAACAGCCAGGCTTCTTCAGAGATGTTGATCTAATCAGCGACTTGCAGATTTCCAGTGATGGTGAAAACAACTGTTTAATGTCAGATAAATCTGAAAAGGTCCCAGTTACCTTCACAAACTCAGACCAAAAGTTGTTACTTTGCAGCAGGCTAGTCAATGTATCCCAGTTCTAGTGGCCAGGAGTGACAGAACTGCTGCTAGAAATCATAGAATCATAGAATC
>NW_010277191.1:0-238 GCF_000690775.1 Eurypyga helias
CTTTCTGTCCTGAGTGAAGCCTCTAAGCTGTCCTGAGTTGGGGCTCTCTAAGGCTTTCATTGCCTTACCCCAGACTTCTCATAATTTCCTCCTCCCAAACAACCTGCTGTGATGCAAAATGTAGGCGCAAAATGTGTAATCAGGAACTCAAGGGAGGATATCAGCAACACCTCAAGGTTCACAGAAGCTGCATTCTCCCCCTCTACTCTACTTTTGTGAGACCCCACCTGCAGTTTTG
>NW_010277192.1:0-238 GCF_000690775.1 Eurypyga helias
CCAGTCCCTCCCAGTCCCTCCCAGCGCTCCCAGTGCCCCGCGCACCGGCCTCGCGGGAGCTCTGGACGAAGGCCTCCACGCCGCTCTCGCCGTAGTTGCCCTCGGAGGCCAGGGTGGAGACGTAGGTCCAGCCCAGCGCCCGCACCACGGCCACCATGGCCTGCGCCTGGTAGGAGTCGGGGGGCACCACCCGCGAGAAGAACTCGTAGCGCCCGGGGTCGCTCAGCTCCGGCGCCGT
>NW_010277193.1:0-238 GCF_000690775.1 Eurypyga helias
GCTACTTCCAGGGATCTCAACTGCACTCCTGAAGTGCTGGGGGCAGGAGCACTCATTGGCAGCACCTGAGGGGCAATTAACAGCACAGGGGTGTAGCTCAGCCTGATTTCTTGAGCACATCCATTAACCTTTGCATTTGTATAATTCTGGAGTGGAATTTTAAACAAAGTAGTTTAGACTATTTACATGCAGCGATACTGTAACTGTAGAGTATATGACCAGGAAGTTACTGTGATTT
>NW_010277194.1:0-237 GCF_000690775.1 Eurypyga helias
AACAGGAAGGATTGTGATGTGGATGTCAGGGAGGATTGTGCCGGGGAGTGCAGGCAGGATGGTGCCGGATTCTGCAGGAAGGATTTTCAATGGACTTTAGGAAAACATTCGCCAGATTCGGCGGGAAGGTTTCTGCTGGCGACCGAGGAAAGACTTGTGCCAGGCAAGGCAGGATAGATTTTGCCATGGACTGCAAGTAGTGTTGTTCCGGGTTCTGCAGGATGGATTGTGCCAGGG
>NW_010277195.1:0-236 GCF_000690775.1 Eurypyga helias
ACTCCACTCTACAGGAGGTACTGTAGTAACACTACCCAAAACATCCTCACACTAACATCACAAAAATCACCAGGTAACAACGCTCCTTTTGCAGTACTACCAGGCAAGATATTCCTTAACGGACATTGCCATTTAAAAATAGAGGCTCACAGCTCAAACACTCACCCCAAACACACAAAAGCCATTTCTGTCTCAGGAGGTTAACATCCAAATCTCTTCTCTACCAGTCAAATGTA
>NW_010277196.1:0-238 GCF_000690775.1 Eurypyga helias
GCTGCAGCTCCAACGAGGGCAGCAAGGCCTCGGGACACACAAAACCGCTGTCTGGCTTTTCTGATGACAGGTTATCCCGATGGATAACTGGGATTTTGTCTGCCAGAACTAACGACTCCAGAGAAGAAGCAACAAATTCTGTTTGTATGGGGGAAAAATCTGCTAGAAGATGGGTGAAACTCTGAATCCTTGATCAATCTTTGTCAAAGGGCTTGGACATGGGGAAGGAATTCTTCCC
>NW_010277197.1:0-237 GCF_000690775.1 Eurypyga helias
GTCATTAGCACCGCTTTCTTCCGCCACCAGCACATTGCAGGGATTTATGGGTTTGGATTCTAATTTCTCGGGTCTGCCCCCCATCTCAAGCTGGGGTTTGTTCTCAGGCGAGCTGGCGTTTGGCCCATTAGAACAGCTAAGAAACACCAGAAATGCACGTGCTCTGGAACCATTTCTCCTGTGTTTTAGCCTCCCCACCTCCACCCCAAGAACTGAGGCTCCTCCGAGCCACCAGAA
>NW_010277198.1:0-237 GCF_000690775.1 Eurypyga helias
GGGTCTGCCAGTTAAAATTGAGGCTGGCGTTTGTGACAATTGCAGGTCCCATAAAACCCAGCAGGAAGAGATGGGAAGAGGGCTGGGGTGGGTGTGTAGCGGTGTGTGCTCTTCTGGTGTACACAAGGGGCCTCTGTGTACCACGGCTGGAATGGCTTGGAGGTTAGCTTTCCAGTTTTGAGGTCTAAATATTCAAGGACCTCTTTTCCTGGTGGCTTGTACAGACTTAGAAAGTCA
>NW_010277199.1:0-238 GCF_000690775.1 Eurypyga helias
TCAAGGCAGTTTGCCTTGATATCAAATGAAGTTTCCACTGTGATGAAAAGGAACTTTTGCTGTTTCACACTGTCTGTGTGCCTAGGTTGCGGCTTGGTAAAGCTCCTGTTTTACCTGTGGCACGAGGGTTAATATTGTACTGAGTTGTGGCCTGCAAAAGGGGATGATATGATATCGGACGATATATTTTAGGCACCTCAATTTTAGAGATGGATCATACAATCATAGAATGATTTGG
>NW_010277200.1:0-238 GCF_000690775.1 Eurypyga helias
AAACCATTCCATGAGTCTGTGATTCATTCTTGGATACCAGATGAACGGACTGAGATCCAGACCTGCTGAAGCACCGCGCGTCCGACAGGAAGGATGCTGGAGCCTCTGCCGCGGGATGCGATTACAGGCTCGGAGCTCAGATATTAGACTGAACCAAGCGGTTTTCCATTCAGGAATCTGGATAATCCTAGCACCGGGAATGCCACACGCTTCCCCCAGCCTAGCGAAGGGATGGCTG
>NW_010277201.1:0-237 GCF_000690775.1 Eurypyga helias
TTTTTTTAAAGCCAGGTGAAAGGATCCCCAGGGGCTGTTGGGTGCCCAGCAACTGCCGCTGGAGCCTGAGCGGGAACGCGCTGCGGCTGCTGCACGTTTTCACGGCCTTGTCCCCCTCCTCTCACTCTCCTGGTCCATCAGGAAGTGCCCCTTCTTGCAGGGGGCTGGGAAGAAAAGGGAATCCCGAGTGACTGTCAGTCCCTGCACACGTCTCCCTGGGCAGCACACGGAGCACTT
>NW_010277202.1:0-238 GCF_000690775.1 Eurypyga helias
GTTGAATGTCAAACCCCTCCTTATTAGGAACAATTCTGTTGGTAGCATTCAGTTCTACTATGCTCCTGCATTGCCCCAAATTACAGCTTCCACTTGCAGCAATCTCTATAAGTATCTTCATTCCAAACCTCATTTAAAGGTTGCCTGAAACAAGTAAATGAACAGCCTGCTGGTTGACCTAATTGGCTACTGTTAGGTTGTCACTCAGCTCCACCTGCCATAAGCCATTAAGCTACAG
>NW_010277203.1:0-237 GCF_000690775.1 Eurypyga helias
CCCCCGCCTTGACCGTGACCACCCAACCTCTCCTCCTAGGCAAGGTGAGCCCCCCCTCCGTCTCGCTCTTCAATCCGCACCCCGAGGAGATGAGCCGGGAGCGGGTGACCCTCACGTGCTTCATCCAAGGCTTCGCCCCGGAAAACGTCCAAGTGCAGTGGCTGAAGAACCACGAGAACGTGGGGGAGGAGAACTACGTCACCACCCCGCCGCTGCGGGACGGGCCGAAGGAGACCA
>NW_010277204.1:0-238 GCF_000690775.1 Eurypyga helias
GGGTATAAATAGTGTTGAGGCCGTTCCTTGTTGCTGGCCGAGAAACATCCCACGGATGCGGGCTGGGCATGCAGGACATGTCACCTGGGGTGCTGCCATGCAGCCCCAGCCTCAGAGAGGGGGCCCCATGGGGGGGGGCAGCTGACATAACTGCAGGGTCACCCCTCTCCATGCAGCCCCGATAAAGCCCCGGAGCTGCCAGCGAGCCCCACAGCCTGTTTCAGAGGGGCCTGGGGGG
>NW_010277205.1:0-237 GCF_000690775.1 Eurypyga helias
TCCTGACTAAAACCAGCACAGGGCTCCTGGCTGTGAGGTCGAAATGCCACTGATCCATTGCCATTTCTGACATCGTCCCTAAATCCTGGAGCTGATCTTCTCTAAATGTTTGAATTCCTTATGGTACTTAATTACCCCTAAGGGAGGTTTTCACGTCAGTGTTTCCCAGAAGTGTTTTCATGCTGCTTTTGCTATACGATACTTAAAAACACTGGGCATCCAGAATCTATAAAGTAA
>NW_010277206.1:0-238 GCF_000690775.1 Eurypyga helias
CATAATATGTTTTAGTGGCAACTAATAATCATGAGATTCTGAAGATAACGGAAGCATTTTTCTTAAGCCTTGCTTAAGTCTGCACATACAGCTGTAGCATTTCCATGTTGGTTGACTCAATAAGTTCACACAAAAGATCAAACTCTGTATTTTGCTGTGGTACCCAAGCCACTTTGTACATTGCAATTTGGTATAAAATCAGACAAAGATCAGACAAAGATGCTGCTTTTCACAAATT
>NW_010277207.1:0-237 GCF_000690775.1 Eurypyga helias
TTGTAAGTGAAAAGGCAGTACAGGGGCATGAAGGATAGGGCAGGAAAAGCACAGATTGTGCCTTGCAACTACTTAACTACGGGTCCGGGTGATGCCCCGTTTAAAGGAGAAAAAGCTCTACAACAGGGACTCACAGGATCGCTGTGAAACCACCTACTGCAACTCCCTCTCAAGTCTAGCTGAAGCAGGCTGCCCGGGACCATGCCCAGCTGAGTTCTGAGTATCTCCAAGGATGGA
>NW_010277208.1:0-238 GCF_000690775.1 Eurypyga helias
AACCTAAAATAGTTCTAACCCTAACATATATTTAAACTTAATCCAAACCCCAGAATAGCTCTAACCATAACCCTACGTATGAAATTAATATCATAGATCTAACCCTAATCCTAACTCCAACAAAGCCCTAACCCTAACCTGAACCCTAGCTCTAAACATAACCTTAGATCTAGCCCAAACACAAACCCTAACCCTAACATGTCTCTAACACTTACCGTAACCCTCAAGCTAACATAGC
>NW_010277209.1:0-238 GCF_000690775.1 Eurypyga helias
ACCTTATCTCGTCAAAATCTTGCTTCATAAAATGGAATATTCAGCTTATGCATTGCTCCATTTTCTCTCCATGGTTTTAGTTCCTTGTCCATAGCCCCAGCTGCTCTGGAGAACAGGAGCGTGGGGCTTTAGCATGTCTGAGAGAAATGTGGTGTAGGGATGGAACAGTCAGTGAAAGGGAAGATAAAGAAACATTTTGAGATTGAATTTGGTTGGTTTGGGGTTGGGTTTTTTTGGT
>NW_010277210.1:0-236 GCF_000690775.1 Eurypyga helias
GTGCCAAAGTGTGCCCAGGTCAGGCTTCTGCTTTACAACAACACGACGACCTCGCTGCAATGATCAAACTGACAGCAGGCTTCCTCCCACTGCTCCTGGCTTCCCAGCCCTCCAGGAGTCCATGGGGACCTTTACCAGCAGCGAGCTGCTCACCCAAATACCCATGGATCTCCCAAGGGAGGCAGAGGTACCTCCTGAAAAAGGGTTGGAGCAATCAGCCGGGAGAAGAGAAAGGG
>NW_010277211.1:0-238 GCF_000690775.1 Eurypyga helias
ACATGGGGACCTCTGGGCCAGGAGGTGGCAGGGACATGGGGTGCAGCGATATGGGGACCCCACAGGAGGTAGTGGGGACATGGGGACATCTGTTCCAGGAGGTGGCGAGGACATGGGGACCTCCAGGCCAGGATGCAGCAGGGACATGGGGCTTTTGGGGCTCGGAGGAACCGGGGACAAGGGGACACGGGGACGTCTGGATCCGGAGGCAGTGGGAACAGAGGGACATGGGGACCTC
>NW_010277212.1:0-237 GCF_000690775.1 Eurypyga helias
GGCGGGGCCGCCACCCCCCGAGCCTCTGTGCCCATCACGCAGCAGCCACCCCGTGTTAGAGGGAGGGGAGAGGCCCCAGGACCCCCACCAGCGAAATAGAGTCCCTGGTCCGTCCTTCTGTAGAGTTTGTGGCCACGTTGCCCAAGTCCTGCGCTGGTGGGGTGAAAGCGGGCACGGGCAGGCTCTGGGCTCACGCCGTCAGCGATCCAGCCGGTGGAAGAGGCTCGGTGAGCCAGC
>NW_010277213.1:0-238 GCF_000690775.1 Eurypyga helias
TGGAGCCTGTACTCTTACTAACCCTCTTCCTACCGCTGTCGTCTCCATTTTTTGATTCAGACTATGGAGATAGGGGCT
The DNA here is from genome assembly GCF_000690775.1 of Eurypyga helias. NCBI lineage: Eukaryota > Metazoa > Chordata > Aves > Eurypygiformes > Eurypygidae > Eurypyga > Eurypyga helias. The sequence goes on from NW_010277213.1 coordinate 79, forward strand.
GCAAAGAGAATGGAAAGCCTTCACATCCTCATGGGATAGCATGTGGCTCTGCCTCTGTCCATGCCCAGATAATGCTGATTCGCTTTCCTCCTGACAACAGCCAGGGGCTGGAAGTTTTAGTTTTCCTTATTGCTTACTGAAAAATGTCTGCACGTGCCTG
>NW_010277214.1:0-238 GCF_000690775.1 Eurypyga helias
CTGCTCCAGCTGCAGCCTTCACCTCCTATTCTGCTGTCTCTACTCCAACCAGTGCCACCACAGCAGTTCCCCCTCAAACAGCTGTCCCGCCAGTCATAGTCTCTCCCCTGTCTGTAGGGCGGCCAGGGCCAGGTAGAGTGTGCATGTGGCTATGGACTTGGATGTCTAAGTCTTTGGTTACATCTTCCTCTCTCATTTTTCTTCCTACCTATGCAAGACAAATGTTAAAAGGCTTAAT
>NW_010277215.1:0-238 GCF_000690775.1 Eurypyga helias
CCCGTGCCGCCTCCCAGTGCCCCGTGACCTCACCCCGGTTGACGATTTTGCCGAAGATGTTGGGACCCTGGGAGGTGGGGCAGTTCCAGCGGCGGTTGCGGAATTGCCACTTGCACTCCTTGATGGCGGTCTGGAGGCCGGAGCTGACGCTGTGCAGGATGCCGGGGTTCTGGCGGATCAGCTTGCGCTGCTTGCGGCTCAGCAGCTGCAGGCTGGGGTCCAGCACCAGCTGCACGTT
>NW_010277216.1:0-238 GCF_000690775.1 Eurypyga helias
GCGGGTGGGCAGCCCCCTGGATTTCCTCAGTCCTGCTGCCTCCCAAGAAGGGTCACTCACCACCAGCCCAGGCTCCTCTGGCAGCTCTGCTAGATCCAGCGAAGATGAGCTCCCCCACACCTCAACATCTGCTGTTGGTGGGGGTCCCGGCAGTGACCCCACTGCTCCTCTTGCCATTCCCACGGAGCAGGAAGAACCCCAGGAGGAGCCATAGGAGGCTGTGCCCAGGCCCTCCACT
>NW_010277217.1:0-238 GCF_000690775.1 Eurypyga helias
TTTTTAAAAGCGTGGAAATGTTAGGCCTATTTACTAGACTTTATTTTTGGAATTATGTAAATTTGAGAACCAGTTAGAAAAATAGATTATTTTCATTAATATATAGTAATAAAATTATATTTCTTTCACTAAACCAACTGGAAAGTCAGAAGGGCGTCAAGAGGGTGGGTCTGGCCTTTTCAGTGTTGCCTACCGACAGGACAAGGGGCAGCAGACACAAACTGGAGCACAGGAAGTT
>NW_010277218.1:0-238 GCF_000690775.1 Eurypyga helias
AATCTGAGGATGCTACAAGTTTCTTTTAAGCTTATTGAGATATAGGATATCACAAGGAATCATTGCAGCCTGATCTTGACCCCAGAATCCTCTAGCAAACATCAGTTAAACACCAGACTGCTCTGGTGACAAAGCTCTTCCCAAAGACAGCACCATCCCCTACCCAAACTCTGGGCACTGGTAGAAAAGATACAGAAGAGAGCAATACTCTGCATCCAAAAAATACCAAGGAGCCAGT
>NW_010277219.1:0-238 GCF_000690775.1 Eurypyga helias
TGGAGCCTGTACTCTTACTAACCCTGTTTCTACCGCTGTCGTCTCCGTTTTTTGATTCAGACTATGGAGACAGGGGCTGCAAATAGAATGGAAATCCTTCACATCCTTAGGTGATAGCACGTGGCTCTGCCTCTGTCCTTGCCCAGATAATGCTGATTGGCTTTCCTCCTGGCAACAGCTAGGGGCTGGAAATTTTAGTTTTCCTTATTGCTCACTGAAAAATGTCTGCACGTGCCTG
>NW_010277220.1:0-238 GCF_000690775.1 Eurypyga helias
TTCTTCCTTCTGCCTAAAGGAGGCAGGAAAAATACAGTGTCAGCTACTATTTCCTAAGCCTATGTATCTTCTGTGATGATTCTCCCTGTATTTTGTTGGCTGCTCTCTCTCCTAAGAAACACAGTACCCTAACATTTTCCAAGAACTGTTTATAAAAGTTAGGTCACAAGGGAATGGCATCTCATCACGTGACTCAGAGATTCAATTGACTGGAAGAAAGAGGGGGGAAAAAAAAAAA
>NW_010277221.1:0-238 GCF_000690775.1 Eurypyga helias
CAGGCTCCCGAAAACGCAGGATGCATTAGAGCAAACAGAGCTGCCTGATTGATTCTTCGGGCTGAGACGTGGGCTGGGAGTGCCAGGAGAAAATGGATCCCATGAATATTTGATGAACGGAGGCTTGGGGAGGGAGTTTGATTGGAAAATTACAGATCTTTCAAACAATGGTTCAAGTGCCCTCCAAACACTTGGGTTTCCAGCTCCCTTCCAGTTAGAGGAGCAAGGCTCCACCAGG
>NW_010277222.1:0-238 GCF_000690775.1 Eurypyga helias
ATTAGGGTGTTTGGCTCTTACCCCTGCTCTCCTGTCACTGCTGGAGCAGGTCCCTCAGCCAGGGAGAAGAGCTAGACAGGGGGCAAGAAGGCACACAGCATAATTCTCTTGACAACAGGAAACACTGGCACCATCAACCCTCCAAGATATTTACTGTTTCTGAAAAGCAGATGAATAGCACCTGCTGGGTGTCTTCCTCGAGAGGCTGCTTTAAGACCAACAGTGAGGGTGGAGAGGC
>NW_010277223.1:0-238 GCF_000690775.1 Eurypyga helias
ATCTTTCATGTAGGAGATCCTTAATTCTGTGCTGTGCTTCGGTTTTCATTGGTGATGCCGAGATGGCTGTGCAGGGTCGGAGAGCTGGAGAGGCCACTGCATGCAGAGCCCCCCAGTTCTCTCTGCACCCCCTGCGCATAGTTAAGAGGCCAGTGGTGGCCCCTGAGCTAGAGTAGGTGTCAGAAATAGATGCACAAAACCATCCTGCTTGTACCAGACTGGGGATTAAAAGGAAGGT
>NW_010277224.1:0-238 GCF_000690775.1 Eurypyga helias
CTGTCATGGGAGAGGCTGTGGGTGACAGCCTGTCTCCTCCCTTCTTCTTCACTAGGGACAGATCCTGCTGTTGGCAGTTCTGCCTACCCGTGGCTGCTCCTCGCAGGGAGCCCTGCCATGGACACCCAGCGCACCTTCCAGCCTGCAGCAGAGAAGCCGTTGGAGAAGAGATGGAGGGGTGTGGGTGGGCAGTTTGGGCTCCCAGTTCCTGCCAAACCCTTCATGCTGCCAAATCCTG
>NW_010277225.1:0-238 GCF_000690775.1 Eurypyga helias
ATCTTCAGACTTGTGTGCTCCCTTGCTTCACGTAAGCAACAGAACCTGCAGTCCCTTATTCCCAGACCCCATCTGAAACAAGAAGAAAACAGGGACTCCCGCAGAGGTCTAAAATACACAGGTTTGGCCAATACAAGCTCCTGCAGCCGCTGCCAGCTGAGGTCAGAACCCACTGAATTATTTAATCAGAGGTGGATTGGGCAAGGTGTGCCTGCATTTGGGGCTTTTCTGTGTTTTC
>NW_010277226.1:0-239 GCF_000690775.1 Eurypyga helias
GGAATGCACTTTTTTCGCACAGATGTGGTTACATAACCCCGGTCTCCACGCGGAGCCAGACCCGAGGCTGCTGTGGGTCCAAGCTCTGCCCTGTCTTTCTTGCCGCTTCGGGGGTGAATAACGCGCCGGGCGCGGCGCCCGATACCCCGAAACGGCTTTTTGAGTCTCCCCGGAAGAGGCTCAAAACCGCACCCGGGGACCCCTGCCCGCTGCGGGGACTCGGACGGGCGGGGCAGGGG
>NW_010277227.1:0-238 GCF_000690775.1 Eurypyga helias
TTGTTTCTTCCTGGACACTGCCTATTGCAGTTTGGAGATTATTATCTCCTAAAAACCTTCAGAGTACAAATGGTACAGAATACAGAATATTGGAACAATAGATTTTAAAATAGCTTTTAAAAAGTTTTAAATAGTTTAATTTAAAAATATTTATAGCTAATCTTTGTATACGATGTTCAAGAAAAGATAACTGTTCGAGCAGCAGTTCGAGTGGGCAGGGCGAGCGGGCAGGACCCAG
>NW_010277228.1:0-238 GCF_000690775.1 Eurypyga helias
CCTCCAGAAAAGCACAAATGAACACAAAGGGAAGGGCGGGAGGGGGAGTCCATCACCACCTCATTTTCAAGTTGAGGAAGTGAAGCAATCACGCCCTCAGCTCCAAGTGGAAGGGTACGAAGTAAGGACCGTGTGTGTACCGAAGATGCCTGTTGCATCCCCTCCAACAGAAAGGTGGACAAGTCCCATTTCATGCCCCCTCCCGTTGGGCAGGGGATGGGGAAGGGAAGATGAAGCA
>NW_010277229.1:0-237 GCF_000690775.1 Eurypyga helias
TGCTGCCTATGAGTACCTCGTCAGCCAGCCCTGGAGCAGGTCTGCTTGCAGGTGGAGGGGGCATATTTCCAGGCAAAAATGCCTGGAAAAGCAGTTTTGGGGCAAATGTTGGAGGTATGTCACTGATAATGATATGCAGAGCCATTGCTGTGACCAGCAGTGTGGGGTGCTATCCGCAGCAGGAAATGCAGAGGCTTGCTGACAATTTTTACATATCGGTCTTCACTGTCGGTGTTC
>NW_010277230.1:0-238 GCF_000690775.1 Eurypyga helias
TGATTCTATGATTCTATGACCCTAAAGGTTGCCTATTACCTAAAAAATTGGTTCTAAACAATTCACTCCAGATATTCTCCCTGTTTGTCGGATGAAAAACATGGTCACTGACAAAGCCACTGTTCCAAGGCTCCGCCGTTGGCCATAGCCTGATGAAAAAGCCCTGCTGAGTTTCACAGGCAGGAGTGATCTCTCTGACACATCTTGAACAACAAGTATTTCATACAATCATAGAATC
>NW_010277231.1:0-238 GCF_000690775.1 Eurypyga helias
GTTAAATGCTAGCAAGTTGCTTTGTATGCAGCTACCTCTAAACTGCCACAGGCTGTGGCTGTCAACCTTACTGAACCTGTCTGTACAGAAAAATGAAGTGTTTAATGAATCCAGTTCATAAGCAGCTTGATTTGAAATAAATGGAAGAGCAGTTGTGTCACTTAACTCTGGTAGTGATTTATTTTTAATGATCATCACTTAAACTAGAGGTCATCTGGTATTATTTCCCTGGGTCTTG
>NW_010277232.1:0-238 GCF_000690775.1 Eurypyga helias
CTTCTTTCTTCCAGGTACGCCTCTGCAGTCACTTCTACAATGAAAGATAAGATGCAGAGGGTCAACCTATCAACGGTATCTGAATTTGTTCTCGTAGGCCTTTCTGATGCCCTGGAAGTTCGTTTTCTTCTCTTTGTGCTGTTTTTGATCATTTATTTGGCCACCATGGCAGGCAACATCACAATCCTTGTTGCCATTAGCACAGACACTCGTCTCCACAACCCCATGTACTTCTTCC
>NW_010277233.1:0-238 GCF_000690775.1 Eurypyga helias
GTGCTGTTATTCATAGTCATTAGTGGGCTTTACTGCAAATTGAATGAGGTTTCTTTCATTCTCTGGATCTTGCTCTTGAGCCCTCACTAGAGGCAGCTGGCAATGCATTTGCTAGACCGGCATTGGCAGTGATTTGTGAGGCAGTCTGGCTGTGTGAAGCATAGGTGTGTATTGAAAACTTTCTTCTGTCTCGGGAAAATATGCGATTCCTCACATTTGAAAACAACTTCTAGGGTCT
>NW_010277234.1:0-239 GCF_000690775.1 Eurypyga helias
GGCCGGCCTCAGCCTCCACTCTGGTTCCAGGACGCTCTCCAAAAACCTGGTGAAAAACGCCAAGAAAACCATCGGCCGGCAGTACGTGACGAGGAAGAAATACACGCCGCCCGCCTGGGAGCAGCGGGGCAGCCAGCACTTCCCGGAGGACAACGAGGATGAGATCTCAGGTTGGGAGCGCCCAGAGTGGGAAAGGGAGGCTGTGGGGATGAGAGATGGCTTTTGGGAGATCCCGGAGC
>NW_010277235.1:0-238 GCF_000690775.1 Eurypyga helias
CATCACAAGCGGACTGATGCTGCCATGGATTCCTCGCCAACCAAAGCAAAATGTTTGGGTAACCCTTGCAAATGCAACAGGGCAAGAAATCACACAGGCATTCACGGATGCCACAGAGCAATAAGGTCAATGCACACGTTCGATTCAGAATGCAGTGATAAAGTAAGATTTTGGTATCCTGCCAAAATAATATCTGCTTCCTTTTTAGCACCTGGTGTTGCCGCAGCAGGAGCCCTAT
>NW_010277236.1:0-239 GCF_000690775.1 Eurypyga helias
CTCGCTCCAACCAGTCTATATTCCTTCATTAACAAAACACTGATTTTATTCAAGTTCTAGTTAAGAGCCATACTCACATAATGCAAGACAAAAGGAACTGAGCTTGAGATGTTACATCTGCCTGAGAAAGTACCAACTGCTAACCATTTCCCCTGTCAGAATCACAGAATGTTTGAGGTCACAAGGGATCTCTGGAGGTCACCTCAGAGTCCAATCCTGCTCAAGCAGGACCACCTAGA
>NW_010277237.1:0-238 GCF_000690775.1 Eurypyga helias
ACAATTATGAAGCTGCTATTTATCATGCTTAAGTTTTATTAACTGCATTAACTGACTATTGGAATGTCTATCGTCCTCCTCGCCCCACCTAGTGTTGGAGCACAGTTATGACCCTCGTGGCTCTGCCCTCCCGCAAGCCTGTTGAATACAAACCTGATGGTGGTTCAGGGGGATAGGCACTGGTGTCCCAGTGAGCTTGGGTCACCCGGCGAGCCTCACTGCTGTCTGTAAGCATCCG
>NW_010277238.1:0-238 GCF_000690775.1 Eurypyga helias
AGGCCTGAAAAAAAGGTTTATGAATGCAAAAGCATGTATATTTTTTCCACCTATGCTAATGGGGCTAATAAAAGATACAAATGGCAGCTGTGCAGACCTTGTTTTCAGTCTGTGGAGCCTGCACGAAGAACGGGCAGTTTTCATCATGCGTACGTTGGAAATGTGGGGAAGGTCTGAGGTGACTGCAGGCCTACGAGCCTGTGGAGGGCTGACGCTGGCTGCAGGCCAGGTGCCCACC
>NW_010277239.1:0-238 GCF_000690775.1 Eurypyga helias
GTCTGAATGCAGCAACAGGAGACTGGGAATCTGTCAGCTGAGGGTGAGCTACCAACACCCGGGATCTCTCAACACACCGCCTTTCCCAAGAATATGCTGAACATACAACTTACCAAATTTGAAAACTTCCAGGCATCTAGCAGAAAGCCAAATACCAACGTACCTGAAGATGGTTCACCAGGTTTAGTAACCTTGGCGCTTTGCTTGCGCAACTCCACTTGTGCCTGGGCCATGTGGT
>NW_010277240.1:0-237 GCF_000690775.1 Eurypyga helias
TTTTTTTTTTTCCTCTTCATAGTGTTTTCTTTTTCCCAAGAAAGTTCAATGGATTTTAGTGGCTGAACTGTGCAGAAATACAGTCATAGCAGTTCACATTTCATGTGTCTGGGATGATTTTCTCTGTGGACCAAAACTTAACCCAATTAATTTTCATAATGGTTATGCTTAATCTCCGAGTTGGATCCTGTTATCCACCTGGCTGACAGAGCAACATTGCTTACTTGTGTCTTTTTT
>NW_010277241.1:0-239 GCF_000690775.1 Eurypyga helias
TGCACCTGGGGAGGAATAAGCCCATACACCTGTACACACTGGGGGCTGGCAGCTGGAAAGCAGAACAGGACATGGTGACCCTTGCAAACACCAAGTTGAACACAAGCCAGCCATGTGCAGCTATGCTACAGAAGGCGAGTGGTATCCTGGGCTGCGATAAGGAGTGTTACCAGAAGGCCAAGGGAAGTGATCCTGCCCCTCTACTCAGCACTGGACACCTGGAGTGCTGTGTCCAGTTC
>NW_010277242.1:0-238 GCF_000690775.1 Eurypyga helias
GCACACGCGTGCACACACGAACACCTGCCTGAACATGCAGTTAAATCTAATCTGTTATCTAGTGGCCATTCTCAGACGATGCCTGCTTTGGGCTTGTACCTAACAGGAAGGGGTACAAAAACTTTCCAGGAGCAAAACCAAAAGCCCCTCCAACCTACAAACATGCTGCTCAGCTGACCCTAGAGTCTGCTTCGCCGGCCCTGAGGAAGGGAGGAGGACTGACTCCTGTTCTTAATAA
>NW_010277243.1:0-239 GCF_000690775.1 Eurypyga helias
CTCCCGGTGCCCCGGTGCGTGACACGCCACCCCCGTGCCTCTTCGGGGTGAGAAACTTCCCGGCTGCTAGCGGTTCCGAGCTTCCCCCCCTCCTTCCCCGAGCGTAAACGCATCCCGCCGCCGCCCCCTTCCCGTCACGATTTAATGCTTTTCATGTTCTTCGGCAACTGCGCTTCCGCAGAGAAACCCCGGCGCGCTCCCAGCTCGGCGGCTCAGCTGTATTGTGGCGAGCTCAGGCA
>NW_010277244.1:0-239 GCF_000690775.1 Eurypyga helias
TAATCTTTCATTTAGTGAAGCAGTTTAGGGCTAGTGTTGATCCTGGTTTTGTGATGGGCACATAACACAATTTTACATAAATTGTTAACTGCTGGGTTTTTATGGAACAATGTGCTATGTCGTCATCAATCTAGACTATCAGAAGATTTGGCCATGCAGTGCTGGTGGCGGTGCTCCGGGGTTCACTCAGTGTGTGAATTCTTTGTTTCTTTCTTTACAGTTCGCCATGCAGTGGGACC
>NW_010277245.1:0-239 GCF_000690775.1 Eurypyga helias
CTGGCGAGAGGGGAGAGTGCCATCCAGGGGCGCAGGAATGTAACAATGGAGACAACGGGCTGGAAAAGGCTTTCTGAGGCATCCGCTCCTTCCTAGTGAACCTTGAGGGTCTGGTTAGGCCGCGCTCCGGCGGTACAGGCGGAATGCCGCTGGTTCCTCGTCTCTTGCCGTGCCTGCTGCCCTGCGGAGCTGGTCAGGAGCACCCGTCGGGAGCGTTTGTCGAGAGAGGCAGCAGCCGG
>NW_010277246.1:0-239 GCF_000690775.1 Eurypyga helias
TCCCGGCACCAGCTAGGATGCACCGGATCCCGGCACCGCCTGGGATCCCGGCGATCCACCCCGACTCACGCAGGATCCATAGGGCTCATGTGGGCCATGCCCTGTATCCCTCCCCCCTGGGGTTTTCCTAGGGCTGGCCTGGGATGCACTGGATCCCGGCACAGCCTGGGATCCCAGCAGTCCCCACCCCCACTCATGCGGGATCCGTATGGCTCCTGAGGGCCCTGCCCTGTATCCCC
>NW_010277247.1:0-239 GCF_000690775.1 Eurypyga helias
GGCAGGGCCGGGGAAAATCTCTTGATACCCCAGCAGCGCTATGACCCCAGCACCACATGTCTAGGGTCACCACAATACCACTTCCCACTCTATCCCCCCAACTCTTGCCTTGTGCCCAGCATCAGTGATTCATGCCAGTCACCAAGGCCTCAGTTGTGTCTTCCCAGGGCTCCATCAGGGCACTCTGCCCAGGGCTGATGTCTCCAGGTGTAGGGAGAATTGGTCTTGTTCAGCCTAGA
>NW_010277248.1:0-239 GCF_000690775.1 Eurypyga helias
TAGAGAGGGAAACTGTTGGGAGAGGAGCACGCATATGTGTGCGTCTGTGTGTTAGTTTATATAACACTTTAACTAACAAGCTATGATCTTCTCCAGAACAGTAGATAAAATGGCAAATGAAATATAGGGCAATAATTCTGACACTAAGGCGAAGTTGCTGGTTTTAATATATGCCTCTTTGCAAGCAGATAGGCTATAACATGACAGTAATGAAATATAAATGACCTACATAAAAAAAA
>NW_010277249.1:0-239 GCF_000690775.1 Eurypyga helias
TATTTTTACCAGGCCATGATAGTATTAAGCATTAAGTGGGGCCCTCAGGCATTTCTGCAAGGACTTGGAGGACAATGGTTCCTTTTCCATATCTGCCAAGGCTGTCAGCAAGAGCAGTGATCAGGTGACCCTGTGGTTTTGCATTGACTACTTCTCTCCCAGCAATTCTAATCTAATTTAGTGTAGTAAGACAGGAATATAATTTGCCACATATACTTACCATGAATAAAATTATTTCT
>NW_010277250.1:0-239 GCF_000690775.1 Eurypyga helias
CACGGGGTGGGCTCCTGCACTTATCACACCCTCCCGTGGGGCCCCCCCTGCAGCGTTACGCTGCTGGGGCAGGGCACGAGGTGTTTGCACCCAAAAATGCCGAGCCCCCAGCCCTGCCATGGAGCTGGCGGCACCCTGGGATGCTCAGCTCCACGCGTGGGTCCCAGGGAGGGACCCCAGCATCTGGAAGGGGATTTCTCACTCCACAAGTGCTGGTCCTTCCATTTCCAGGGGAAGCC
>NW_010277251.1:0-239 GCF_000690775.1 Eurypyga helias
AACCTAAAAGATTATATGATTCTCTGATTTTACTCAAGGCTATTTACAAAAGATCATGTAGCCCTGAGATGCCTGAGAAAATTTTTTGAAGAACAATTTGTTGTGCAAACTTATAATGAAATTTAAAAAAGAAGGGTGGTGTGGGAGAGGAATTTAAAGAACAACTCAATACAGGTGGAATTTTCACCTGTTGTCCTTCCTTACCTTTGGAGGGAGAACAACAATGAAAAAAAAAAAAA
>NW_010277252.1:0-239 GCF_000690775.1 Eurypyga helias
TGGGGTCTGGGCCTGCTCTGGTGGGGGGGGCGCAGAAGGGAATGGAGGAGTGGGAATGAGAGGGGAAAGGACAGGAGCTTCTCAGGAATTGGTGTGGATTTGGAAGGTTATTCAGACATACAACTACTGATCCCAGCATCCCAGAAGCAATCTCAGTATCCCAGTAGCGAACCCGGTATCCCAGTAGGGATCTCAATAGCCTAGCAGGACTCCCAGTATCCCAACAGCACACCCAGTAT
>NW_010277253.1:0-239 GCF_000690775.1 Eurypyga helias
CCTCTTACCGCTGCTGCCCCGGGAGGGAGCAGGTGAGCCCGGGACTCCCCCTCCATCGCCCCCCCATCATTCACACCGCCGCAATTAAAGCCGAGACAAAGTCACCATCTGGGGAGGGGGGTGGGGGAGCTGCATTAGACGTGGAAGTCACTTACCGGCTTTGCAAGGATCCTTATAATCTATCGCCTCGGCTTTATCCTCTTCAGTGAAATCGTAAGTGTAGTCATAATCAAGGCCAG
>NW_010277254.1:0-239 GCF_000690775.1 Eurypyga helias
CAGGTGAATATGCTTGAGGTTGCAAAATGGCACTTCTTGCCCCAAAGGCCTGCTGCACTCAGTCTTGCAAGCAACTGTCAGTACAGTGGTGCTACGTTGCTTACGGGGCTCCTGGGCAAATTCCTCCCACCCCCTTTAGCACAGTCTGGGGAGCAAAAGGGCTGCACAGGAGACAGAGCTCTCTTTAGCGTGGTCTCCATGTCTCACCAAGAACCAGTTAGGACCAAAAGCTTAGTAAT
>NW_010277255.1:0-239 GCF_000690775.1 Eurypyga helias
CCCCCCTCCACGCCCCCCAGCCCCACAGCTGATGTCCCCAAGCAGATTTCTGCCTTCCCTGGGATTTGCACGGCTGGGGGGCAGGGGGAGGGGACGAACGGTGACATTTGCATGGTGGCAGGTGACCTGGGAGGACGGTGGCAGTGGGAGCACGTGCCCTGTCCCAACTGAGGGCCCTGGGTGCAGTTTTGGGTGCGCAGGGGTGTGTGTCTCCCGGTGATGTCCCTCACATCTCCATC
>NW_010277256.1:0-239 GCF_000690775.1 Eurypyga helias
AAGTGGTGGGCACTTGAGAAGAATTCCCTTGCTTACTAGTAAGTCTGAGTACTTGTAAACACCAGACTCTGTACTAGGTGGTTCTTAGCTGAAGACTGGACTTGTCCAGACTGGTGTCTTTAACAGAGTTTATGCCCACTACCTACTTACACGTGTATAGTTTAGCCATTAGTTAGGAAGAGGAAGACAGTAGCTCTGTTCAGCTGTCTTGCCTACAAGAGCTCAGAACATAACATGAG
>NW_010277257.1:0-239 GCF_000690775.1 Eurypyga helias
CCCGATGCCAAACTGCTGGGAAAATTCCCGGGATTCAGTCCTTGCACCAGGAGCGACGTCGAGGGCTGCCCGAGCAGCCCCGGGGTGGAGGCACACAGAGGATGCCGGAGCCCTCCAGGCCCTCTCCTGCCAGAGGGATAAGCAAGCGGGGGTCTTCCCAAAAGACCCCGGAGCGCCGGCCTGTGCAGGGAGCCGGAGCAGCTGGCTCAAGGATTCGGTGCCGTGACGGCAGAGCCGGG
>NW_010277258.1:0-239 GCF_000690775.1 Eurypyga helias
TTTAGCGGGTGCTGGGGAGTGCCTGAGCCAAATTCAAGGTCTTAGCTCCTGATACTGCATCTGTGTTCCCAGCCTTGTCATTACAAGCAGTGTGGAGGGATACATACTTCAGATGGCTAAACCAAACTAAGCGGTGGAGTGTGCTTAGGGGCCATTCTCTTTTTTGCTCCTGTCCTAACTCCTCTGTTAACTCCTTAATGCCATACCTAATTCATTTGCTAATTCCTTTGCTTGCTCAT
>NW_010277259.1:0-239 GCF_000690775.1 Eurypyga helias
ATTCATTTGTTTTGTTTTCCACTCCACACTCTACGCCAACTTCCATGTATTTTCCCGTGTTGAGAGTTCTTTCCTGATCCAGGCCATTGTGCTGTTCCCTTTCAAATTACTTCTAAAGATCGGCTTCCTGACATCAAGAATGCTCCATCTGTCATTTTTCATGTTTCTGTACATTTTTGATGTACGTGTGCACTCCGTACTGTGTGTTGCAACATAATCGTGGCAGAGGTGTGTCTCAG
>NW_010277260.1:0-239 GCF_000690775.1 Eurypyga helias
CACTTCAGGCGATATGAAGAGGACATGTACTGGAGGAGACTGGAGGAAGAGCAGCGTCACTGGGATGATCGTCACAGAATAACAGATGGAGGATATCCTCATGGTCCTCCAGGACCTCTAGGCCTGCTGGGAGTTAGACCAGGAATTCCTACTCAGCCCCAAGGACCAACTGTGAGTTTCTTAACTTGGTGGTGGGGGAGGAAAAAAAAAATCTTTACCAGGAGGCACAGTTAAGAACT
>NW_010277261.1:0-239 GCF_000690775.1 Eurypyga helias
CCCCAAGATTTCACCGTCTCTGTAAGTCTCTGCCGGGCACGGGGGGGCCGGGACCTGGCCACGGGGAAAAGCTGTTAACGGGGACTTGCTGCTCTCTGCGCATCTGCCGGGACTCGTGTGCTCCCAAGCACTGCCGTTCCCTGAGAGGACGTTTCCAGGGACATGCGGCGTGCTGTCACCCACCCACACACACACCCCCCCGCTAAGACTTGCTCAGCACGTCTTGGCCCAGCACCTCT
>NW_010277262.1:0-239 GCF_000690775.1 Eurypyga helias
TGCAAACCCACCCCCTACCACTCCCACGATGCCACCTTCATCCCTTAACACATGTCAAATCTGCTGCACCGGGAAATGATCAGCGGGACAGACACGGGAGGGTGCCCAATGGCCTTGGTTGGTACAATGGCTGAGCCAGGAATTCTAGGACCAGGCTTCTGCCTCAAGTGAATTACTGCGCAGTGATTGATTCGAACATCAATAACCGTTGGTCTGGGCTTGTGCTTTCAGGCACTGCA
>NW_010277263.1:0-239 GCF_000690775.1 Eurypyga helias
AGAGGGGCCCATAGGCAAGTCACCAGGATTTTGGGACATACATTTTGCCAGGAAGAACACAGGCAATTCACAGATGCAGCGATAGCTCTTGTAGAGGACACGGAGCAAGAAGATGCTGCGAGGAATGATGTCAAAAATGATGCTACAAGAGCCACCGGGCACTATCCACCTAGCACACGCTGGGGAAACAGCCCCGTTGTGCTCTGCTCTTGCCTTCCAGGTAGGAATGGCTCAGTGCT
>NW_010277264.1:0-240 GCF_000690775.1 Eurypyga helias
GTTCCCTCCTACAGCCCAAACCAACACCGTTAGTTTACCAGTGCCAAGGCAAGGGGGGCAACACACGATGCAGCAACACACGACGTGGCAACACATGGCTGTAACTGTGTGTTACAGTGAGGGCAGCTTCCCCCGAGGGGCTCTGCCACAGCGCCAGCATGAAACCTGCTCAAGCGGCTCCTGCCTGCCTCGGGGGTGATGTCCGTGCAGCCCCAGCTGCCCGCAGGGAGGCCCTGGCCT
>NW_010277265.1:0-240 GCF_000690775.1 Eurypyga helias
ACACAATCCCCTTTCACAGCTTCAAATCCCGGCCCAAAAAAGAAAAGCTCTGGAGCAGCTGTTTGGTGACCAACACAAAGCACTTGCGTAGCATCAAGCCCATCTCTGCCACCAGCCCTGGGTGGTCCCCAGGCAAGGTCCCCGTGCCCCATGGCAGGTCTCTGCCTGCCCCCCACACTTCTCATGGGCTGCTCGACGTTCCCTGCCTGCACCCTCGGGGCACGTGGCCCAGGGTGGCCT
>NW_010277266.1:0-238 GCF_000690775.1 Eurypyga helias
TGCACGGTGCTACAGCCCGAGCTGTGTTTGGCTCTCAGGGCGTGAGTACACCAGGCAGTGGAAATACCCAGTCAGACACATGCGTTGGCCGCAGCCAAACCACCTCACCTAGGTCGAGTCTCTGACTTGCCTGAAGGTCAGGCATGGTGGGAGAGGGACTGGAGGAAATTGAGAAAACTGGAGCTTGCCTGAAAATAGAGAATATTCTAAGGTCCTTGAGTCGTTGAGTCTTAACTCA
>NW_010277267.1:0-240 GCF_000690775.1 Eurypyga helias
ACTAAAACTTGCTTTCTTACTGTAAATCAGTCATTGTTATGAATTTCCAGGGATAATTAACAAATTGCCATATAAGTTCTTCTGAGACACATGCAAGGAAAAAAAAAGCAAAAGGCTGGCAAAAGAAAACAAGGGGGAAAAATTTTAAAACAGTATATAAGAATTTGTATTTATTTCATTAATTTCAGCAGTCATAAAAGGAGTTCCCTCCACTTACAGATGCAAGTATTTAAGACATTT
>NW_010277268.1:0-239 GCF_000690775.1 Eurypyga helias
ATAGCATAGAGTATGAGTTCATTCCTTACGCAATCCATGACAACTTCCTGCTGTCAACTTGGTTCCCACCTGCCAATAGTAGTCCCATCACACCATGAGCCCCCATCATGACACAGGGGGCACATGTGGAGAAAAGGAAGAGTACCCAAAAAAACCCCAAATGAGAAGTCCGTTGCGAGATGCACCTGGGATACTGCACGCAGTTCTGGGTAAGGAGTCTCAAAGATACATCAGTTCAG
>NW_010277269.1:0-240 GCF_000690775.1 Eurypyga helias
TTATTTTCATCAGCATCTAGGTAAATACAATGTAATGGGAATATTTAAAGACCTATAATCTTATTTGCATGCTAAGCATGACTACAGTTCCCAGTACGTTGCAGACATCTGTCAGACAAACAGACAAGACTCTGCAAGGATATTTAAAATGCTCTTCTCTTAAACAGCAAGGAAGCTGTTTGGGGATTTTGGCAGGATAGCTGGGAGATGACATGTCTCTTTTTCTTCTTTTTTTTTCCC
>NW_010277270.1:0-239 GCF_000690775.1 Eurypyga helias
GGCCTCACGGGACACCCCAACGTCCCAAATTAGTATAGGATTAGCATAATATAACTGTATAACCTGCAGTGTAGATTAGTATAGTATTAGTATAGGATTTAGGTTTATCTGAAAGGTGAGCTATTGAAATCCAGATGCAGCACACGGAGTCTCAGCTACAGTTAGCTGCTAGAAATAGCTGAGCTTAGAGGCTGTTTCTGAACTTTCATCCCTGTCTTGAACATATGCAGAGGCTGAGT
>NW_010277271.1:0-240 GCF_000690775.1 Eurypyga helias
CTCCCCTTCTGGCACGGTTTTGGTTCGGCGATCAGCCCCAACGAACACTAAAGCCATCCCCGCTCAGAAGATGATCTGGAGAAACCAGATTCCGCAGGAACCAGACCTGGCAGAGCCCAGAGTAACCCCCATCCCCGGGGATTACAACACCCGGAGAGCTCGATAAAACCCAAACGCTCCGCCAGCCCATCAATATTCAGAAACGCAGGACGAATCTTCTCCCTGTTCTTAACCTTCTCC
>NW_010277272.1:0-240 GCF_000690775.1 Eurypyga helias
GCTAGAGAAGTTCTCTTCTTGTGTGAATACATCCTCTGTTAGATGTAAGAACTGTTGGGTGTCCTGAGGTGAACTGCACTGGCATCATCCATCCATCTGCCCCGTTAAGGGAAAGAATTCTGGGCAGAGGGCACTGACTCTGATTAAAGTGAGTTTATCCGAAGATTTTGACTAAAAGGCTTTTGCAGAAGAAAGTTAATTTATTGAAGTGTTCAAGCATTCAGTGCTGTGATTGTTTTT
>NW_010277273.1:0-240 GCF_000690775.1 Eurypyga helias
GGTCATCCAGTCCACCCCCCCTGCAATGGGCAGTGACATCTCCGACTAAACCTTGTCCAAGAGCCGGCGGGTCTGTGTTTTGTAGAAAGCTCAGCTCCCCAGGCTGTGTCAATGCTCCCACGGCTTAAAAAATACAGGAGAAGAGTGGGATCTGGCTGAACGACTGGAAGATGGAAACAACCTTTAGAAAGCACTTCTTGGGAGGGGAGGAGAAGAAATGCCACCCCTCCCGCCCCCGTG
>NW_010277274.1:0-240 GCF_000690775.1 Eurypyga helias
TGGGCTGCAGTGATACAGCCAGGAGCAGTCTAAATTGTACAAAGAAGGATTAAGGAGCCCTGGGAGAGACAGTAAGGTACCCTGGAGTGCAGGGTAGTTTTCTCATCAATCCACCCTGTCAAAAGGGAAGGGCTTTGAAAGGGCCAGTGGAATCTGGCAAATCAACAAACGGTTACAGAATAGGTGCCACAGCCAGGGGTTTGGCTTCTTAGATGATGGGACTTGCTTTGAGAAACCTGG
>NW_010277275.1:0-239 GCF_000690775.1 Eurypyga helias
GTGTTGGGGCCAGGTCTCTTTAGTGCCTGTACGGATGGTCTGGACGACCGTACCCTCCGTACGCTTGCAGACGACAGGAGGAGCGGTAGCCGGGGCCAAGCCGCGCGGTGCCCGCAGCGAAACGACCCCGAGCTGGGGGCAGGGCCAAGGGCGGTGGCACGGGACGGTGGCGCGGGCAACGCCCCACAGAACGCCGGACCCGCGGAGTATGCTGGGAGTCGTAGTCTCCCCGGCGACAC
>NW_010277276.1:0-240 GCF_000690775.1 Eurypyga helias
CTTCAGAACTAAGCTCTGGCGTGTGTTAGTCTTTCACCCCTTTTCCTGCCCTTTGCTCTTTCCTGGGGGCATAGCGCGGGGTAGCTCCTGAGATGCTCCCTCTCTCACGTTCCGCCTCTCACCTGTGTGAGGCTGTTGGCCAGCTGAGCTCCCTCCATCCTCGTGGGAGCAGTTTTGTGCCATCCAGGCTCTTGTGGGCTGTACTGTGTCTGCAGACGGCTCAGACACATCTCTCAGGGT
>NW_010277277.1:0-240 GCF_000690775.1 Eurypyga helias
TTTTTTTTTTTTGACCTTGCCACGTTCAAGAAAGTACTTGAAAGAAAGCAGAAGAAAGCCTGTGTCCAATGCATTGTCTATACTGGAAGATTTACCACACTTTAGAACATGTAAGTAAATAAAATGCTAAGTGCAACTTAGTTTTCCACGTGAGCAGTCTTGGTTTTGCCTAATACTTAACATCAACCTCTTTGTTCAATGTCTGACAGTAACTGATCACAGAATAGTTTTGGTTGGAAA
>NW_010277278.1:0-239 GCF_000690775.1 Eurypyga helias
GCGCACACCCCCGGCTGCCAGCACCGCTTGTTTTCTGCGGGGGACCCGCGGCAGAAGTCGGTCCCGCCTGGTCGAGACCCCCCGGCTGCTCGGGGCCCAAGGAGACGAGGTTTCCTTCCCTCCTCCCCAGCCCCCCCGGGCTGTTTCCCAGGCTTTGGGCAGACCAGGAGCCCCCTCCTTGGGCTCGGCTTGAGTAGGCCGCGTGGGGCAGGGCGGGTGGTATTTGCCCCTTCCCGGGG
>NW_010277279.1:0-240 GCF_000690775.1 Eurypyga helias
TAAGTCATAGGTGGGGTTTTCAGCGCGTCGGTTGGGTCAAGCCGTCTGAGCAGTGACTTGCTCACTCTTTGCTGTTTGCAGGCAAAGGTGGGGAGGCAGAGTGGTGTGTACTGTGTGGAGGAGGCAGGTTTCGGGGGGCGTTGGCTTTGTTTCTTACTGGCACCAGCAACAGAACTGAGTGCAGCCGTTTCCCAGATTTTGAACGGAAAAGAAGAGGAAGAAAGTACAAGGCTGATGATT
>NW_010277280.1:0-240 GCF_000690775.1 Eurypyga helias
GGGGGGCCTGTTTGACACAGCTGCTCCCTAACCCAACCCCCACGACTGCTGCGCAAGCTAACGGGTTACTCTGCCCCTCACTCATAAGGCACACCCACACAGCCCAGCGCGAGAAGCCCTTGTCCTATCTCCCGTATTCCGTCAGGGCAGTGGAAGGGAGCGGAGCAAGGTGACCCTGGTTCCCGCGGGCATCAGGCGCACGGCGGGGGCTCCGGGCCAGCCCTGCATCCTCACGGGGGA
>NW_010277281.1:0-239 GCF_000690775.1 Eurypyga helias
CCCCCCGGAAACTCTAGGACAGCCCTGCCTGTGGGCCAGGCTGGATCGAAAACCCAACAAGCAAGCTGAAAAAAGGTTTAAGCGATTCTTGTGTTCACTGGAGGATTGCAAAGGTTCGTGGAGATTTCTTACCTTCTTTTTGCAATGTAAATTATCCGTCTAGAGGGAAAATGCCTTCTAGTTTAAGGCAGGAAGTGTCAGTGATCCTGCTCCAGTCTTTTTCATGTCCCTCATAACTT
>NW_010277282.1:0-239 GCF_000690775.1 Eurypyga helias
CCTTGCCATGGAATAGCTCACAAAAATGTTATTAGAAGACTCTGTCTTGAAAGTAACAACTCTGTTTTGTTTGCTCTTAATATCAATAAATCTGAACTAGTGTATAAAGTCCCATCTATTTGCTGGAGGCACCACCTGTAAAAACTAAGCACAAACTCTTTATGAACTTATAACCTGAGTTTCATGTTTGATTCCACAGCTGCATTCTTTGACCGTGCAGTGGCATTTAAATATGTAAG
>NW_010277283.1:0-240 GCF_000690775.1 Eurypyga helias
TGCCTTCTTTGCTACAGTCTTTAATAGGAAGACCAGTTTACCTCTGGGTACCCAGGCCCCTGTGATAGTAGACACGGATGGGGAGCGGCATGAAACCCCGACAATCCAAGAGGAAATGGATAGTGACCTGCTACAACATTTAGAAACACACAAGTATGTGGAACCAGATGGGATCCACTCAAGGGTGCTCAGAGAGCTGGTGGAAGTTCTTACCAACTTTCCATCATCTATCAGTAGTCC
>NW_010277284.1:0-240 GCF_000690775.1 Eurypyga helias
CCCCAAAATCCCACTTTTCACCCCCAAAATCCCACTTTCCCCCCAAACTCCCCCCGGCAGCGTTCCAGCCGCTGGGACGCCCAAACGCCTCAGAGCCGCCTCCGCGGGCCGAAGCCCTTGAGGCGTCTCTCGCGGGGTACGGAACCCGCGGGCCCCTTCAGGGTTCTCCCCGTGCGACGGGCGACGGCGTTTGCCCCGAGAAGGGGCCTCGCCCGAGCCCACGCCGGGCCTAAAATGGAG
>NW_010277285.1:0-240 GCF_000690775.1 Eurypyga helias
TTATTCATGGCATTACTGGTCACATATGTATTTGGCAGGGATGGACAGAAGGACCATCCTCATCTTAAACTGCCCTCAACAATTTTAAATGCACTCTACTCCAAGGGTGAATGTAGTCCCTTACAGAGCAACACGGAGACTGTAGATTTGGAAAATGCTTCTTCACAACAAAAGGTCTCAAGAGATTTAATTTTCCACTTGGACCTATCCTGAAGTTGACCATACAGCCAATCATCCAGA
>NW_010277286.1:0-240 GCF_000690775.1 Eurypyga helias
CCATCCCCCCAGTCATCTCAACAGGTTCTCCGAATTCCACCTTAGAAACGATTACATCGAATGTCACCGTAACTGAAGCCCCTTTTTCCAGGGATTCAGAATCATTTAAACCTAAGGATCCCTTATGGGACATAATGCAAGCTTCCTACCGAGTTCTCAATGAAAGTAAGCCGAATCTAACAATAGACTGTTGGCTATGTTATAATGTTAAGCCACCTTATTATGAAGCAATTGGTAAAC
>NW_010277287.1:0-240 GCF_000690775.1 Eurypyga helias
CCATCGCCACCCACGCTGCGTGCTGCCGGATCACCCCATCTCCTCCGTGCCCCACCGACCCCCTTCCCGGGGGTACCCGGCTCCAAGCTCCTTCCGCCCCTGCCCGGGGTGTGCACGCGGCCATCGCCGGTTTGGCACGGGGCAGACACCGCTGTCACCAGTTGGGGTCAAGGTTAAAGGGGATTCATTCCGTGTTGTTATCTCCGGTGGGCTCGCTGCTGGCTAAAATCACTGCAGGGT
>NW_010277288.1:0-240 GCF_000690775.1 Eurypyga helias
CTTTTTTGTGGTACAAAAGTTGACTGACAATTTCCGATTCTTCTATCTCAGACTGATACAACAGACTCTAATCTACTAGTTCAGGGGTCTTCACCGAAAACAAAACATACTCAGTGAGAGCAGTTACAGTTTTCACCTACACACAAATTTTCTGCCTAAAGAAAACATTTAGCTTTCTTTAAAAATAGACTCACATATACAATCCTCCAATCTAGTGTCAAGGTTTAACTCCAGCCAGCA
>NW_010277289.1:0-239 GCF_000690775.1 Eurypyga helias
ACTGAAAACCTCCAGTAGCTGTTGTGCAGCAAGATGCTCCATGACAAGTTAAACAAACCAATTTCTGTCTACCTAACCTGTCAATTAAGCTTTCCAGCTTTTTGCTGGTTATTAATTGCATCTCTCTCTCTTTGCTTATAGCTTCCGTGATGTTTCAGTGTTTTGTCCCAGTGGTGCCCACGGTGTATATGAAAGTAGATGGTGAAGTAAGTACCTTTTTTCCCTATTGCTTTTGGAAC
>NW_010277290.1:0-240 GCF_000690775.1 Eurypyga helias
TCGTTGTAGGGCCCTTCCAACTGAATGCTCTTCTCCCTCTCCTCTCCAAAAGTTTAAAGTCACAAATGAGCTGTGGAAGTTTTACTCCATGGCTGAAGCGTGTTTTTTATCCCATCTAAACACAGCCAATTGGTGTGTTTAACAGAGAACATGCATAGCTTGGCTTTAGTGGGAGAAGGGGATTGTCCCCCAGTACTCAGAATTGGTGAGGCCACTCCTCAAATACTGTGTTCAGTTTTG
>NW_010277291.1:0-239 GCF_000690775.1 Eurypyga helias
CCCCTCACATAGACTGCATGAACTACTCTGTACTGTGCATCGTATGTAAAATAGCCACTGTTTCGACAGAGAATCTTACTTGAGCCATACAACGCACACCCTACCAGTTTGTGCATTAGACTAGATTTGCTCCTGCCCATCTTCAGGTTGCTCTTAGCAAGGACCTCTATTGTTCATCATGCTCCCCCACCCCAGACCGTATCTTTTAGAGTCTTTTGTCTTTAGCAAGATGCTCCCTA
>NW_010277292.1:0-240 GCF_000690775.1 Eurypyga helias
TGTTGGGTGAGTCCCCCCGAGCGCTGCCCGAGTGCCCCCCCAAAGCTCTGCCCACCCTCCTGCGCCCAGCTTGGCCCCAGGTTGCCTGCGCCTGGCTGAGGGCGGCTTTAACGTGATGCTGCTGCAGGTGCCTCTTCGGGAGCCTGTGCCCCCCACTACCAGGTGTTCGTGGAGCTGCAGGGCCTGCGGGACTTGTCTGAGGGGCAGCGCTACAAGGTGAGTGGGATGCGGGCTCTGCTC
>NW_010277293.1:0-240 GCF_000690775.1 Eurypyga helias
CTGATGCAGGCCAGGGTGCCGCTGGATGCGTGCGGCTCCCTCCGGGAGCTGAGGTGCTCTGCTCCCCTGCTCCAGCCGGGGGGCTGCGGGGGGAAATGCAGCCCTGACGTACCGAAAACGTGCAGTGAGTTTGGTTGGTTTTTTTTTTTAAAGTGGCCAATTCCGGGAATTGAGGCTGGGAAGAGGAGACCGAGCCAAACCGTGGTTGTTAGCTGGGGTCGGGCGGGAGGCAGTGCCCGC
>NW_010277294.1:0-240 GCF_000690775.1 Eurypyga helias
GCTTGCCTCGGCCCGGCCTTTGATACGGCTCGCCCCCCCCTCCCCCCTCTCCCCTTTCCAGAAGTTCAGACCTGTTTACTCCAGTCTCTATCTCTGAAGTTCAAATGTACAAGTGATTCCCCCTCTGCTGAGTGACAGCTACAATGGAAATGTCTCGTTCGCTCCTGGTTTGCATTTAATTACACTGGAGATGCAATATGTTTATGGCAGGAGAAAAACTACTTGTCTTTACGCTTGTTA
>NW_010277295.1:0-239 GCF_000690775.1 Eurypyga helias
GGACAGTAATTACAGCAATTGCTAACAAGCAGCCATACTTCTTGCTGTGCTCTGCCTTCAATAACATCACTTCTGTCATGTTCTAAGCTTTTGGCTTTATCAAAGGTGTGCAAAAAGGAGATGGTGCTTTATTAAGCCCGAGGGTTGCACTTACACCCCAAATACGGGCAAATAAGGCTTTCACATAGAAATCTGCCTCATGGTAGCGTAACCATTGTTTCAAGTATTTTCCATGTAAG
>NW_010277296.1:0-240 GCF_000690775.1 Eurypyga helias
CTGCCGGGGCCGTGGGCCAGATGCCGAGTGGCACCGGAGTCACCTGACCTTTGGCCTCATGGCAACTGGTGCCACCGACCGGCACGGGGGTCACCGGGCCTTTGGCCTTGCGGCAACCGGCTCTGCCAATGGGCACCGGCACTGCCAGGGCCGTGGGCCGGATGCCAAGTGGCACCAGGGTCACCAATGGGCACCGGGGTCACCAGACCTTTGGCCTCACAGCAACTGGTGCCACCGACC
>NW_010277297.1:0-240 GCF_000690775.1 Eurypyga helias
ACCAGATGTAAAGAAATTTTTTTCTGTCAGATATGGCTTAGCCTTAGTGGGCCTGACCCCTCCGACAGTGACATCGGTGTGTAAAATTTCAGCAACCTCAGGTGGTGGTTACCTGCAGTCACTGTTCAAAATGTCTTTCGGAATATGGCACAAGTTACTGCTCTTTTCAGCTGCTGTGGCTGATGAAGGACCTGTTAGCAGCAAAGCTTGAGACACACCTAAAGAGACATTATTTGGAAG
>NW_010277298.1:0-240 GCF_000690775.1 Eurypyga helias
ATACAATTGCTCATCACCTGCCAACAGATATCCAGCCAGGTCCCAAATAGAGAGTCAGAGCCAGAGGCCAAGTGTGATTGCACCAGAGCCCAAGCTAACCCCAAAAGCAAAAGAGCAACCGAGAAAGCCAATCTATCCACCAACTAACACACAGCTGAACTATGACACCCCACCCCCACCCCATGTCCAGATTATATACTGAGTATGATGGATCAAAATATTACTTTGGTCAGTTTGGGT
>NW_010277299.1:0-240 GCF_000690775.1 Eurypyga helias
CCTGAGGCTCCTGGCAGACCTGCTCTTATCTGTATTGCATTTCACTCCACAGCTTCGCTGTTTGACACCCTTGTAATTACCTTTGCAAAACCCGTTATAGCATGGTGCTGGTCTAAACAAAGAAAGAGCCTGTACCGTGACATGCAATAGGATGTCGTACCTCTAAGATTTTGTCCTGTTGTATGGGAGTTCCTTCTCTGTTCTTCTTTCTTCCGACATTTCACTGTTTTCCTAAGAATC
>NW_010277300.1:0-240 GCF_000690775.1 Eurypyga helias
ACAGTGCTGGCTCATGGTCAACTTGTTCTCCCACAGGGCTTCCAGGCCCTTCCCTACAAAGTTGCTTTTAAGACAGTTGGACCCAGCTGGTACTGAAGGCATGTGGTTTTCCTCTCCAGAAGCGTTTTGCTTTGCTGAATTTGAGATTCCTGTCAACCCTTTCCTCCAGCCCATCAAGTTCTGGCTAACAGCAGCACTATCATTTAGTGTATCAACCACTCCTTCCGGTTTTGTATCATC
>NW_010277301.1:0-240 GCF_000690775.1 Eurypyga helias
TGCTGTCCCTGGGATGGACAGACAGACGGACGCCATCCCCGGGATGGGCGGATGCTGTCCCCAGGACAGACAGACGGACACACAGTCCCCAGCAGCCCCCCCCGGGGGCCGCTCCCCTGTCAGTATTCCCCTCCCCGGAGCGCCACCACCCCATCACACGCGAATGTATCATGCCAGAGCCACCGCCGCGGGCAGGTGCGGGGGTCCGGGGGGGCTGGGACAGCTCCCCTTTCCCCCCCT
>NW_010277302.1:0-240 GCF_000690775.1 Eurypyga helias
TTCCTTGTAGCCCCTTCAGGTACAAACCGGAACAAACCACCTCTCCCGCTCAAACTCCCGCCGACTGATTGTTTTCAATAAACAGCAAATCACTCCTTTGTCCTTCTCCAGGTTTTCCTGCCCCTTTCTCCCCCAGGAGCAGCGGCGGCGCCAACAGCCCGGGCGCGTATCGGAGCGGCCCAGGCCGCGTTAGCCAACGCCTCCGACCGCACGTAGCGCCGAGGGGGGCGGCTTGGAGAC
>NW_010277303.1:0-240 GCF_000690775.1 Eurypyga helias
AACCATTCTATGATTCTATGCTTTGCAGGTGTGCCTCTCCCCACTCCATCCTCCGCAGGAAGCGTCTCCCCCAGCGTAGCAAAGGGCATAAACCACCCCGCTAAACCCCTCTGCGTCACGTCAAGGCTTCTGCTTTGGCTTGAACTGGGATGGCCTCTTTCTTTTCTTATTTAGCCACCACCTTGGTTGGTGAGGCGGCGGCAGCTCAGCTCCCCGCGGGCGGGCCAGATCTACTGACAG
>NW_010277304.1:0-240 GCF_000690775.1 Eurypyga helias
GTTCAGCTATTGTGATTTTTCACCACAGTCTCTTAACGTACGTGTCCGTGGGTCGCGCTGTACGAGGTCAGAATGTTTTCGTAGTGTTTCCTCTGGGGCTTGGCTCGCATAGCACGTATGAGCTCACAGTCCTGACTGCATCAGCCCTCATCGGGTTTAGTCTGTCAGCTGGGGAGAGCAAATAAATAGATAAACTCACTCCGCTTCAGATTAATGGAGATGCGTGAGTAGTTGCTTTTT
>NW_010277305.1:0-240 GCF_000690775.1 Eurypyga helias
TGATAAGCTGCTGGGGAGGGGGTGGGACAGAATCCCCGAGTAACAAGCTGGTCTCTTTGCTTAAGGAAACGCAAGTACTTCTGTCACAACCGGCTGGACTGGGACGAGCAGAGTTCTGCTGGTAGATACGTCCTCAGGCACTGTCAGCCACTGAAGGTAGGACCTCAGGAGGGAAAAGCTGCTGGGGAGAGGAGCTTTTGATGCAGTTATGAGGTTAAACCCCCACCTTGTATTTTATTT
>NW_010277306.1:0-239 GCF_000690775.1 Eurypyga helias
TTTCATTCCATAATACATCAAGCTATGTGGTCAGTGTCCCTATACCCACGGCGCTGGGAGCTAGCAGTGCGGGGGTCAAGTTTGCAAGGCATGCCCGTTTTTTGCAAGGTGTGGGAGGGGACCATGGGAGGTGAGACCTGGAAGGTGTGTGTGGGTTGGCGAGGAGGTTCCTACAGGCAGTGTGGTCTTTGTCCAGACCTCATGGCAGGTGATAAGCAGAGAAGGAGCATCTTTTGTTA
>NW_010277307.1:0-240 GCF_000690775.1 Eurypyga helias
CAGTACCAAGGCGGCCAAAATCCCACCGTCTGTTAAAAAGGGACAAGGACAACCTTCACCCCCGCACCAGAACAGCATTTCTCACAAGAACAGTTACGTATGAAGTCGCTGTGCCCATCAAAACCCTGATACAAAGCTCAGTGAGATCCAGGAATGACTTTTTGGGGTTTTTTGGATGAGGCCGACCAAAAACGGGGTTTAACTGACCAACGGGGTCTCTGTAACACCAACCAGCTTTTC
>NW_010277308.1:0-240 GCF_000690775.1 Eurypyga helias
TGCAGGCGGCCGTAGGAACAGGGCCCGGACACGGCCTTTCCGCGGCTTAGGGCAGCCGGTGCTGCGGTCCTCATCGCTCCTGTGCGGCTGGGTGCTTCGAGGCGTAAGTACTGGCAGAGAAGAGTGCTGCGAGCAGAGGCCGAAGAAAAGAAGTCTGTGTATGGTACAGGATGTGTATGTGGCTCCTTAGGACTCCCTCCCTCCCTCCGAGGATTTGGGTCTAGACCCACTGATGGCTGG
>NW_010277309.1:0-240 GCF_000690775.1 Eurypyga helias
CAAGAGCACCGGACAGTACATTTTGAATGGGATGCGTGCCATGTGAGGGAAAGCAAGCCTCCTGTCCTACCACACATAACCCCAGGGAGGAGGCAGGCGTTAGATGTGACCTTGTTCTGTGTCCATTGGGTGGAATTCCTGCCCAGCTGCTTCTCACTACCCCCACCCCCGAATACTAATCATTCTCACACGCAGGGCCAAGGGCAGTTCTTTCTCCCTTCAGATCTCTCTTTGGAGGAG
>NW_010277310.1:0-240 GCF_000690775.1 Eurypyga helias
AACCCATTCTGTGATTCTATGATCAATCGCTATTTGTGCCCAGAGTTACTCCATCCTGGGGGCAGAGTCGGGCATTTGGCCCTGTTCCATTTCATCCCGCCAAAGACTGGGTGATGCTCCAATCGATCTCGATCCCTCTGCAGGGCTTCTCGTCCCTCAAAAAGGTCAAAGGCCCCTCCCAGCTGGGTTTTGTCAGCTGCTGTACTGGTCATTCAACTCCTGCCCCCAGAACATTGACAG
>NW_010277311.1:0-240 GCF_000690775.1 Eurypyga helias
ATTCATCAGGGAACTCTCCTTACAACATGCAGGGCTTGCCTGTATGCCCAATTTAATCTTTATGTGGAACCAGGTAGGAGACAACTGCCCAACCCGTAGACAAAATTTTCAAGACCCGTGTGAAGTACTAAACAGCCACTCCAGAAGTATTTTACTAGCTCATCCCTACTTCCCATACCTTTCCATGGGTTTTTACCAGAACTATTGTAATTCCATACACCATTAAAAAAAAAATAAAAA
>NW_010277312.1:0-239 GCF_000690775.1 Eurypyga helias
CTGCAGTGTGTGGGTTCATTTCACTATTCATGTTTATTTTTCCTGCTGCAGAGTCATCAGCTGGATCAGAAGGTTCCCCTGAGTCAGACTGACTGCAGCTCATTCTGGCAGTATCAGGCTCTTCTACGCTTTCTTCCTCATCAGCGTTCGATGGCCTGAGTGTTTCTTGCTTCCTCTCCTCTCCTTCACACGCCTCACCGAGTTTGACGTTTTCAGCCTGGGTTATATCTTCTTCTTCT
>NW_010277313.1:0-241 GCF_000690775.1 Eurypyga helias
GCCAGCAGCAGCCGAGGCCTGCGAAGCCCCTCTGGCCCCTGGCACGTCAGAAACCCCTCGTGCACCCATGGGTCAGCCAGCCTGACCCCCCACGGGGCCGTGCAGCGGCCCACGCTGACCCGGAGGGAAGGGCAGGTGCCCAAGCACCCTCCTCTCCCTTTTTCTCTTTCCAGAGCAGCTCCGGCCGGGCTCTCCGGACAACCCATCACCGCCTGCGCGTCCTCCGGCCCTGGGGCAGGCT
>NW_010277314.1:0-241 GCF_000690775.1 Eurypyga helias
GGGGGAGAAGACACCCCCCACAGTCCCTCTGCAGAGTGCAGCCCCCCTCCAGGCACGGCCGGGGGTCCCTCCCCAGTGCAGACCTCCCGGGGCACAGCTCCGGGGTGGGTGGCCCCTGGAACAGGGATGGCACGAGGCCCGTGGTCCCGCCAGGAGCAACCTGTTCCTGCTTTCCTTGGGAGAAGCTGGTCACCCAAGTGTCCCCAAAGTCTCCAGTGTCCCACCAGAGCTCAGCGGGACA
>NW_010277315.1:0-241 GCF_000690775.1 Eurypyga helias
CCAGCTCAAGAGAGCTGGTTTGAATTTGGTGGTAGGTCAGCCATACTCTGATGAAACATTTCCAGTGGTTCTCACAGTTCAGAGGTGACGTTTAGCAGGCACATTTTTTCTCCTCTGGTTTTGCCGACTCTATTTTTCCCGAGCTTCCTCCTTTGGCTGTGTCGGAAACTTGCGTCATGTCCACACACTGCTCCATACGCTTCATTATCAAGTCCAGAAGCGTGTCCACAGCCTTCTCCAC
>NW_010277316.1:0-240 GCF_000690775.1 Eurypyga helias
GAAGATTCAGGAGGACTTGGGGAGGATAAAGTCAGCGTTGCTCTACCAGCATGACCCGGCCACCACAAAATCTGAACCAGCCGAGAGCGTGGATACCTATCGGTATGGGCCACCGCTGGGGAATGGCTATGTTGAGCATGAAGGCCAGACCTTAAGGTTTGAGGGCGCTGAATATTGACTAAATGTTGCCTAAATGGCAAATACAAGCAAATGAGAAAATACATTCTTATGCTGACGCAT
>NW_010277317.1:0-240 GCF_000690775.1 Eurypyga helias
CCCTGGACAGTGACTGCCCTCCCTCTCGCAGAGAGTCCATTCCCTCTGGGAGCTTTACTCTGGGCAAAGTTGCCACTAAATGGCGTCTTTGAACAAGTGCTGTGTCTGTTGAGCGTCTGCGCGTCCCTTCGTCGGGGTAGGTGGGCATAGGGCGCCGACTCCTTGGGTGCCACAGAGTCAGGGAGCATTTTACAGACGAGCCGATGCAATGGGCTCTGGTTTCCCCGATTCTGCAACAAA
>NW_010277318.1:0-241 GCF_000690775.1 Eurypyga helias
ACCACTCTGTGAATCTGTGAATTTACTAATTGAATCCAAAGTAATATATACCAATACTATTAATACTAATACATATCATAGAATTATGACACAGTTCCTCACCATGCACAACCAGGTCTTGAGAAAAGAGAGTCAGAGCCAGAAAGCCCTAGAGCTGCAGCCTAAGAACTATAACAGCAGAGCCTCAGCGAACCCTACCAGCAACAGCATGACCAAGAAAACTAACAGATCCACCAACTCA
>NW_010277319.1:0-240 GCF_000690775.1 Eurypyga helias
CGGAGTTAAACCACGACAGTTGGTTGGTTGGTATTTTACATAACGTTGATTTTTTACAAGCAGATACAGGACTGCCTTATGACATTATTCACAGATTCTGGTCTTAGTTACATGAATGACAGTGGCTTTGCACTGGGTTTTCACAAAATAACACAAGAATTAGTTTATCTCCGTTTCCATTTCTCTTGAACATTGACAACACTTTACATGTTTTCAAAAGGACATTGGATTTCCTTTTTA
>NW_010277320.1:0-241 GCF_000690775.1 Eurypyga helias
GCTCCCCCGCCGGTACGGGCCCCGCACACCTGCTCCGCACCGGCCGCCCGGTCGGTTTCCAGGGGCAGGGATGAGGGATGCCGAGGGAGCCATCCCAGAGTGAAGCCAAGGGAAACGGGAGCAGGGGGTACTCGGTTCTTTCTCTGATTAATGGCAGAGGAGCGGGGAGAGGCGTGCGGTAGATTCTGCCCGGGTTTGTCGGTAGGAGGGTGATAACATCTTTTAACATCTTTGTCGGTGA
>NW_010277321.1:0-241 GCF_000690775.1 Eurypyga helias
TATATAAAATACATATATAAGGGAAATATATCTATCCCAAAAGAAATATACATATATATATATATCTGGAGGCGCGGCCTAAGCCAGATCTGCCGTCCCTGCTGCTCTCGTGCTGCCGGGGTGAGGAAATTGAGGATGAGGACGATCCCCCTTCCACCCGCCCTCAGGGAACACCTCCCCCAGAGCCTGGCCACTTTGGGGGCAATTCCTGGGTTTTTGATACAGAGCCTCTAAACCGGCT
>NW_010277322.1:0-240 GCF_000690775.1 Eurypyga helias
TATTGTTTTATAATTTCTTACAATATTTAGTAAACATTAGCTGAAATAAGATGGTAGAAGCTAGGGATGAGTGTGTCTTAGTTTGTGTTCAAGAACTATGTAGCAGAAAGGAAAAAATGGGTTTGGGGCAGGTTTTTTGTTTCTTTTGGCTTTTACCTAAATGATGAGCATGAAAATATTTTTCTTTTTCTTCTCTGCTCTGTTTCTTCATTCTTCATGAAAGCTGGAGGGGGACTTTTT
>NW_010277323.1:0-241 GCF_000690775.1 Eurypyga helias
GGGCAGGACCAATGCTCTTTTCTGCTTGGCTTTTGGCTTAGGCTGCTCTACCTCATGCTGGGGATTGTGGATGGGGAGATGGGTCCCCATGGGGTGGAGGACATGGAGGTCAAGGTGCCATCGGAGGAGGAGGAACCGAAGGCCATAGACCCACTGGTGCCGGCAGTGCAGGTGAGTGCTGCCCTTCCAATGCCCGCCGTGAGGGGCTGGGGCTGGGGCTGAGGCTGAGGCTGGCGTGGGT
>NW_010277324.1:0-241 GCF_000690775.1 Eurypyga helias
GGATGGAGGGGTGCGCGGAGGGATGTGCGGAGGGATGGAGGGATGCGCGGAGGGATGGAGGGGTGTGCAGAGGGATGCACAGAGGAACGGAGGGATCCGGAGAGGAACGGGGGGATGCGTGGAGGAACGGAGGGATGCGTGGAGGGATGCGCGGAGGGATGGAGAGATGCGTGGAGGGATGGAGGGATGCACGGAGGGATGGAGGGGTGCACGGAGGGATGCGCAGAGGAACGGAGGGATG
>NW_010277325.1:0-240 GCF_000690775.1 Eurypyga helias
TTACTACCCCCAGAAGTCCTCTTACAGACCTAAACATTAGAATGAAAATACAATTATGCTGTAAATGTCTCTCACCCAAATCTCCTTCTGGGTTGCTCTATCCATGTCCTGGGGCATCAGACATCTCTGGCTTTACCCTGGGAGGTTGTCCTTGTAGGATTTTCTATCCCTGCATCTTCCCTCCTGTCTTTTCCCCAGTGAGATTCTATTTTGTTAGCTGAGGGGCAGCAGTCTTCTTGG
>NW_010277326.1:0-241 GCF_000690775.1 Eurypyga helias
TTTTCTAGGCTTTGCTGGTCTTGCTGCCGGCTGCTGCCGGAGAAAAGCTACAGGCTGCCAAGGCAGCAGGCTGTGCCTGAAGATGTGCTGGCTCTCCACATTCCTTCCCAAACGCTGCTGAGCCCCTGACAAAGTGGCCCCCGTAGGTGCCTCCCACCCCCTGCACGTGCAGAGCATTCCCAGAAAGGGCTTTCTGAACAGGTAGAGCGGGATTTTCAGAGGATAACAGTAACGAATGGTT
>NW_010277327.1:0-241 GCF_000690775.1 Eurypyga helias
AAAACCTCATGGGAACCCCAAAAAAACTCGTGGAAGCCCCAAAAACCTCATGGGAACCCCAAAAACCCTTGGAAACCCCCAAAAACCTCATGGGAACCCAAAAAACTCGTAGGAACCTCAAAAGCTCCAAAAAACCTCACGGAGACCCAAAAGCACCCCGTGGGAACCCCAAAATACTCTTGGAAATCCAAAAAACCCACATGGGAACCCAAAAACCTCTTGGGGGTCCTCAAAACCTCCT
>NW_010277328.1:0-241 GCF_000690775.1 Eurypyga helias
CTGGGCAGGCAGTGTCCCAGGGTGGTCCCGGGGTGCTGGTGAGACGGAGGCCAGCTGGCTCTCTGCGCTCCGCTTCCTTCTTTGGAGGTTTCTTTGGAATGTCCGCGCTGCCTTCCCTCCCTCCCAAGGCATTATCCTGATGGATTTGCATTCACTTTCTAAAGTGCTCTGTGTCCAGGCGGAGCGTGGGTCACCCCAAATCCTGCTCCCAGGGTTCCCCACGCTTAACCTGCTGGGGTGT
>NW_010277329.1:0-241 GCF_000690775.1 Eurypyga helias
AGCTTACTACAGGGTTTACAGCCACCTCGCACAACCCTGCAAATCCTGCTATGTGGAAAAGGGATAAGCAGTCTAGAACACTGAGCTGCAGTGATTTGCAGTCTTCTCAGGGGCAGATCACCATGTCCCAGGAAACCACAGGCACTGGGAAACTGCGTTCAGAAACTGCAGAGACAATTCAGTGTTCTCTTTTTAAAATTCATCCATCTTAGTCACAATTTCTTCTGCCATTTACATCTTA
>NW_010277330.1:0-241 GCF_000690775.1 Eurypyga helias
AAAACCTCTCACCTGAGTTTTTGTCACTCTGCCGAACTGCTGCAGGGGCGGCCAGCTCCGGAGGTTGATTGCAGTGACTAATGTGATGTTACAGGCAACAGCAAAGGATGCACCCACTCAGGGGAGCAGCCTTGGGCATTCTTGAGATAAACAAGGTTTCCCATGTGTTTTTTTGACTAAACAAGTTGTGGTAATACAACACCCACAGACAAAACTCTTCATACCTAAGGGGTTTAATTGG
>NW_010277331.1:0-241 GCF_000690775.1 Eurypyga helias
AGCATCCCCTCACGGCCCCGCCGGCGCGCCCGGTCCCACTGCCGTAGCCTGCCACGCGCTCGGCGCCGGCTGCGCCCGAGGATTTACCGTGCGCCTGGCTGGAATGCTGAAGTTCTGCTTCCAGCCGGGGCAAGTTTACTGGGCCTGACTCCGCCCTCATTTTCACCCCTCTCTGCCTGGAGCAATTCCCCCCAAGGTGCAGGAGTTTAAAATCGCCGTCCGGGTGACAGCGGCGGGGTCG
>NW_010277332.1:0-241 GCF_000690775.1 Eurypyga helias
ATTAATAGAAAACAGTAAGTGAAACAGCAACTGAGAGTATTGAGCTGGTGCTCAGCTGAGTTCCCTTCTGTCTTTTCCAAAGCCAGACTCAGGGATGAACCCAGCTTATGTGAAAAAGCCAAAGGCTAGTCACTTCTGGAGCAGAGAACTGAAGGATCAGATCATAAATTCAGGCTGGCTAAGCGTTTGCTGAAGTTTCTCTACCACAAGGTCTTAATATTCTTCCTGACAGACTCTAGTG
>NW_010277333.1:0-241 GCF_000690775.1 Eurypyga helias
AAGCAGTCCGTGGAAGACTTATACAGCAGACCTCTGGCAATGCGCAAGGAGAACAAATACCGTTAGGGTTACAAATACGTGATTTAAACCAAATGCCACCCCTCAAGGATCAATCTGTTTTAGGTAAATTTCTACAAGCAAGAGCTATTTAGTAAGTTCACTGGAGCCTCATCAGAACTGAAATCCACAGAAGAACTGGGTATGCTTAGGTGGCCGTCACAACAAACCCCCTGGACATGCA
>NW_010277334.1:0-241 GCF_000690775.1 Eurypyga helias
CTCACAGGATCCTTCTGGACAAGTTGTGCAGTTGTGGGATGAGCAGCTTTATGGTGTGCTGGATAAAGAACAGGCTCAACAGCAAAGCTCAAGGGGTTATAGTGAATAGGGCTACATCTGGCTGGTGAGCAGCCAGCAGCCATTCTCCTCAGGGTTCAACAGGGGCCGGTTCTGTTCAACAGAATTGATAAAATGTATTTGTCAATCATCTGGAGCCAGGAGTTGAATGCACCATTGGCAA
>NW_010277335.1:0-241 GCF_000690775.1 Eurypyga helias
TGATTCTATGATTCTATGCTGGCTGGGAGTTTGAGGGGATGCGTGGAACTCTGCAGACCTCCTGTGCCCATCGCTGACTTCCCTGTGCCAGTGGGACCGTCCAGCTCGCAGGGACGTCAGGACCATCTCAGACTCGTGGTGCTGGTCTCCACAGCCCAGTTCTGCTCGCAGCAGGGCTGCTCTTGGTGTGCCCTGCATGTTCCTGATGGCTCAGGCACGGACACTGAGGGGCTGGAGCGTG
>NW_010277336.1:0-241 GCF_000690775.1 Eurypyga helias
TACCTTGCTGATCTCCCCAGAAATGTGTGTTCTGATGAGATACATACCGAGCAGTGCTCTGATGCCTGCACTTGAATGTTCAGCAGTCTCTCACAGAGCAGTTTCAGTGACGGCCGTCCCGTCTAGAAACAGAGAAGATAGTTAGAACCATACTGTCTCGCACTACTTGAAATATATAGAGAGGTGAATATATGAAAAAATACTAAGTGTAATTCTCAGTGAGGTATATATGGCACATCTC
>NW_010277337.1:0-241 GCF_000690775.1 Eurypyga helias
CCTCCCCTCGGGGAAGAGGGACGGTTTCTCGCTGATTGGGTAAAATAGAACCCTACGTGCGCCGCGCCCTGAGCGCCGATTGGCCTGACGCTCTGAGGAGGTGGGGCTAACGCTGCGGAAGGGTCCAGAACATCGCACAACATCCGGGGCGTTGGGGGCGGAACTTGGGCAGATTAGCCCAATCCGAGAACGCTCAGACGCTGACGTGTGCAGGGGGTGGGGCCGAGAGGGGGAGCGGGTA
>NW_010277338.1:0-237 GCF_000690775.1 Eurypyga helias
TCCACCTGGTCTTGGGCACTGGGAGTATTCCTGGCCTTCCTTGTCAGATTTCCCCTCTCTGCATTTCCAGCAGTTACTTTAATCACATGAAGCTTGAGGAACTAGTAGCTGCCTTGCTGCAGGGGCTGACAGCTCATGGTTTTCTTCGTGTTCATCACCAGTTCTGCCCTCTTCCCAGTTCCTTAAAGTCAGACATTTGGGACCGCTCTTGCCCAGACTCCTGCTATATTCCTGCCC
>NW_010277339.1:0-241 GCF_000690775.1 Eurypyga helias
TAAGTGGGCAAGCAGTTGCTGCTGCTGAATGAAAACCCTGTGATGGAGTCGTGTAATTCCCGCACTTCCCATGGACTCTGGAATGTTTTTTCAGCCCGTTAAACTACCATAAACCACGTGAATACAAGAGACACTCATTTAATCCAGTAAAACGGATGGAATGACTGGAAAGTTCACAGAGCCCAGATTTCTGCAGGGTCAAGCTGTAAGTGCTGTGATGACTGCAGTCGAGGTCCGACAA
>NW_010277340.1:0-241 GCF_000690775.1 Eurypyga helias
CGGCCTCCTCCCGGCCCAGGTGCTCCGAGGCCCGCACGGCGTCCCCGCTGCGGGGGAGGTGCCGGTAATGGGGCACCGTCCCTCCCTCCGAGCAGGAGGGTGAGGGCACGTAGTGCAGTGGTGACAGCCCCCGGCCTGCTATGGCCCATGCTCGTCCCCCGTCTCCTCACCGACCCACAGGCCTTCTGGCCTGGCCCTGGTATCCAGGTTCTCCGGTAGAAGGAATCATAGAATCATGGAA
>NW_010277341.1:0-241 GCF_000690775.1 Eurypyga helias
TGTGCAACACAGCCGCTGGCCCCCCTGCCTTGGGCAAGGCTGGGGGACGGCTGGGGACAACGTCTGCTTTATTCACCTTGTGTTCTCACTCCCTCAGGGTGGCCAAGAAGCTGCCTGCGGCCAATCTCCTCCTCCTGCAGCGCCTGCTGTCCCTCCTCAGGAAGATCAGCCAGAACGTGGAAACCAGCAGGATGAGCTCCAGCAGCCTGGCTGTCTGTGTTGGGCCAAACCTGCTGAGCCC
>NW_010277342.1:0-241 GCF_000690775.1 Eurypyga helias
AAAGCCTTTGGTTTATGAAATCCCATAATTTCATATTAATTATGGAGTAATTAATTGCAAAGTAACGAACTAAACATCCTGTGGAGAATGACAGTATATTAGAATATCTCTGTAATACTGAGCTTAGAATGTGATTCCTCTGTCAAAGCAGTGGAATATCCTGATTCCTGTTTTCATCCAAGTTGAAACTCCGTACAATTGGAGTCTTTTTATTTCTGTGTAGGTGTGTTGTTTTTTTTTT
>NW_010277343.1:0-241 GCF_000690775.1 Eurypyga helias
CGCAGCTCAATTCAACCAGCACTGGAGAGGGGGGGATCAACCCCGAGGAAAAGGGGTCCCTAAACCCCTGGCTAAATCCACCCGAATTCCTGCCCGGCTGGAAATATCGATGTGGGCAAAAACTAAAGATTTAACAGGTTTTAATGGTTTTTCTTTCTGCAGCCGCTGTCACCCAAAGGTGTTGTAGCAACAAAGAGCGGGAGGGGATTTGACGCTCGTATTTTTGGCCTGTTCCCCCCAA
>NW_010277344.1:0-240 GCF_000690775.1 Eurypyga helias
TGCCAAGTTGTTTCTGCTTTGTGCAGAAGTGCAGGGATCCACCCTCATCTTGTTTTCCTGGAGGCTGCACTGGGATTTGGTGATAACAGACATCCTGGAACGGCCACGAACAGCTTTGGAAACACAAATTCAAGGTCAGCATCACACCTCAATCAAGAGCTCACAAAGCCCAGAACAGTGAAAGGGTTTTTTTGCCAGCAGTCTCCGTTGTCACGTGCCAAGGTAGGTGTATTTCTTTCA
>NW_010277345.1:0-241 GCF_000690775.1 Eurypyga helias
AAAAGCACAGCATTTTCTTGCCTTTCGGCAGATGTTAGCACTCTTCATGTTGACTCAAAGGTCCAGGACACAGTGCTGTGTAGTACCTTTGGGTTTTGAAACACCATGACCATGAAATTATGGATAAGGTCACTGATTTATGTGGGTCCTACAATAAAAAGATATCTATCATGGCCAGTGTGCTGGGGTGGGTGCCAGACAATCATATTGGCATATGGTTGTAGAATGGATCTGGTCTAGC
>NW_010277346.1:0-241 GCF_000690775.1 Eurypyga helias
TCGGTTTGGTCTTGGTTCCCACCCCCAAAAGACTGTTTTTAAGTAGTAAAGGGAGTGTTTTGGCTCATTCCTGGCTCCCACCCTCAAACATCCCACAGTGGGGGGGCGGGATGATGCTCAAGAACCCAGGAGCACCCCTGGGGGGGTGGGTCAGGTTATTTGAGGGGCACCCCCAGCCCACGGAGAGCTTAGGATGGAGGTGGGTGCTGATGAGTTGTCAGACCCTTATGGGGTGGGGTGG
>NW_010277347.1:0-241 GCF_000690775.1 Eurypyga helias
AAGGAAGGAAGCAACTAGGTTGAGGACACAAGTAACTAGGATGCGAGGATATGTGCAGGGATGCAGGTTGTGCAGCTAGTTGAAAGTGCTGATCAGTTCCTTCTGTGAACTTCACAGTAAAACAGGGGTTGAAAAGAACATGCAGGAAAGCTCATCAGAGGGTTAATTGCAGTTGTAGAGGAACTCTTTTGCTCCACGCTCAAAGCTTGGTTTCCATGTGCTATTTATTTCAGCTCCTGCT
>NW_010277348.1:0-241 GCF_000690775.1 Eurypyga helias
AAGGAAGGAAGCAACTAGGTTGAGGGCATGGGTAACTAGGATGTGAGGATGTGTGTAGGGATGCAGGTTGTGCGGCTGGTTGAAAGTGCTGATCAGTTCCGTCTGTGAACTTCACAGTAAAACAAGGGTGGAAAAGAACATGCAGGAAAGTGCATCAGAGGATTAATTGCAGTTGTAGAGGAACTCCTTTGCCCCACGCTCAAAGCTTGGTTTCCGTGTGCTATTTATTTCAGCTCCTGCT
>NW_010277349.1:0-241 GCF_000690775.1 Eurypyga helias
GATACAACGCGCCCTGCACAGCTTCCGGGGTGCCCCTGCAATCAGGGGGCTGCCGGGACAGCCCTTGCTTGCTGCTGTGGGGGGTCTCTCCGCCTTCCATCCGCAGGGGCCGGGGAGCGACGGGGCAGAGCTGTGCCCCCCCCAGGAGCTGCGTAAGGGCCGGGACCCTGCATGGCCCAGGGGAGCTGACGCCAGCCCCAGCCACCCCCTGCCCTCGGTGGGGTGGGGGAGGCAGGCAGAG
>NW_010277350.1:0-241 GCF_000690775.1 Eurypyga helias
TGTGCGGGCTGAGGGCCTTGGGAGGACTAGCTGCAATCCATTCTGGGTCCCTGGGGGAGCCGGTCCAGCCGTACCCATGTGGGGCGACGTCGCTCTCCGGGGGCCCCACGTATGCGCGGTGGGGTGCGGTGGCGTGTGAGGAGGCGCTCAGAGCCCGGGGGAGCTGTGCCGCAGCAGGAGGTGGCTGGGGGTCACCTGTGGTGAGAACATTTGTTCATATGTGTGAATCACGGAATGGTTT
>NW_010277351.1:0-240 GCF_000690775.1 Eurypyga helias
GTGGCCAAGTTAACGCCAGGACTTGTGTGGCTGAGAGTTCTTTTCCTTCGTAGATGAGATCGTTGCTATCTTGGGCGAAGGCGCTTTTGGGAAAGTCGTGGAATGCATCGATCGCAAAGGGTGAGTCCCTGCAGCCGCACACATTGCGTCCTTAGGGATGCTCTCCCGCGTGGTTGGATCTGGATTCTCCCTGGTCACTAGCCTAGAAGACGGCTTGTTGGTTTTGAGTTTGGTCACGGC
>NW_010277352.1:0-241 GCF_000690775.1 Eurypyga helias
TACACATAACTGAAAGTGATGTTACAGTACATAAGTTATTTACAACTGTGCAGTAATGTGTTGCAAAATAAATTATCTAGAAGGCAGCAAAAGTACATTGTTAATGTATATAAAAACTGTACAGCATTTATGGGATACAATTTTTCTTTATATGAGTATTGGCTCTGTAGTGTTTTCAAGTTATGTTCTCAGAAAGAGAAACGAAATGCCCAAGATTAAAGGAAAAAAAAAAATATATATA
>NW_010277353.1:0-241 GCF_000690775.1 Eurypyga helias
CCCGGTGTTTACTGCTGGCCAAGGTGACAACTACCGGCTGCGTCCCGGCCGCGCCGCGGGAGCACAAAGGCGTGAACAAGGAAAGCAGCGGCTGCGTGGGGAGAAACGGTAAATGAAAACATTTTAAAGCCCGTTGCGTGAGGGACCTGGGAACCGCGCTGCGGAAACCTGCTGGGCAGACCCCAGCCCTCCGCGCTGAACCCAGGCTGTTCCCGCGGCGCCAAGGGCTCCCGTCCCTCTG
>NW_010277354.1:0-241 GCF_000690775.1 Eurypyga helias
GCGGTTAGGTACTGCTGCGTGGAATGACAAGAAACCTGCCCTAAGCCCCAGATGGCACAATTCTGCTCTGTAACGGCTTTCCAGCGAGCGGCTGGCTGGTCAGATGAGTGTGCTTCTTCCTCTGGCCTACCCGCCCGTCTTCTCTGCAGAAAACCTGATGGCTCTTACTCAATGGAGTGGAAACAGCAACTGAGGAAGCAGAAGCCTGCGGAGAGGATGGAGCATGTCACTTGCCGGTCTC
>NW_010277355.1:0-241 GCF_000690775.1 Eurypyga helias
GTTTTGGAGAAATGCACTTGCCAACACCCTTGAGTTCTCTTTAGTTTTCAAAAATTCAGGAGTTCCTGAGTGAGGAAGGGGTTATTTGAATATAAAGTTAATTTCACAGCAGTGAAAAAAACAAACTTCCTCTAGAAGCAGCAGAATACGGTTGTGACTTCAAAATGGGAGGGGGAAGGAGGTTTGTTTTTTACAAAAATGTGAAAACTTTGATGCAAAATATAAATGAATCTCTTTGAAA
>NW_010277356.1:0-241 GCF_000690775.1 Eurypyga helias
GGGCAGATCGGGGGATTTTACAGGCGGGGCAGAGGTGTGAGCAAAGCACAAGGTGCAAGAGCAGGAGTGGAGTCCATCTCCAGGTGCCTCGAGGGAAGATGTCTGTGCACTGGGTAAATGGCTCCGGAAGAGCCGAGAGCCTGCTCGGCTCCAAAAACTGCAGCAGGGGCCATGCAGCCATTGGAAAACCCGCTGCTCTCCAGTGACAAAATAAATATTTAGAAATGCCATGGCATCCTGT
>NW_010277357.1:0-241 GCF_000690775.1 Eurypyga helias
AAAAAAAAAATCCCAAACGTATGATATCTTTAAAAAAAACCCACATCATTAGCAAAGAAAAAGGTTCTCTCTATAGGCTCTGAAATAAGCCATAAAAGCCACACTGTTGGCCAGAATTACAAGATCAGTAAAGATCTGTCAATGGGCACTCCCCTCTAGTGGTATATCCTGGTAAGGCTTCAAAGACAATTTAAAAATTACTCCAAGAATTCTCTTTTTCTTCCCTTAGAGAGAAAAAAAA
>NW_010277358.1:0-241 GCF_000690775.1 Eurypyga helias
GGGTTTTTTTAGGTATTTTCCCCAAGGCTGGGTCTCTTCAGAGCACATACACTGAGGAGCACAGAGTAAAACATCGGAGGTAAGTCACCTCTTGAAGTGAGAACAAGTTCTTGGGCCAGCTCTCCGTGATGACAGCCCCTAACGACCATTGCCACGGGTCCGTCTCTGCACTGAGGTTTTTCTGAAATATTTCCGTGGTTCACACAATCACCTGAAAACATCTCAAGCCACAAGAAAATGG
>NW_010277359.1:0-241 GCF_000690775.1 Eurypyga helias
CATGCTCCTAAATAAAATCTGGGGAGCAAACACTTGTACTCAGGGCCTATTTGCTCCTGTGAGTAAACCTGGTGCGGCTCCAGCTGTTCTGTCGTGACGCTGGATTTTCATGGAGTGTTTCTAGAGCGAACTGTAGATTTGCTTTCTGCCAGCGCTCGCTCTTTCCTTGACTCCCCCCGTGCTCTGGAATTGCAGCTTTTACTTCTGGTTTCCCCCCTCCTCTCCTCTTGGCACCTCTTTT
>NW_010277360.1:0-240 GCF_000690775.1 Eurypyga helias
GTAGAACTACTCAGGGAATCACAGTGAGATTCCTCAAATGTACCTATAGCTGTAGTGCCCTCCAGGTATGTAAGTCTGGTCACACAAACCAAAAGGACCTCTGAACACCAAGCAACAGGTTCTCTGCTTAGGCACTGCAGTTTCATCAGGAAAAGCTATGAGGGAGTCACTTACATACGCTTGACTCCCCACTGCAGCCTGGAGAGCGTATAGAGCATTTTCCGTGTACCTGACAGATGC
>NW_010277361.1:0-242 GCF_000690775.1 Eurypyga helias
ACCTCTCAGCACCCATGGGTGGGCACCCGACCCCCCCAGGCCCGACCCTTTGGTGTCCTGACCCTCACGGATGGACATGTGAACTCTAACCTCAGCACCCATGGGGGGGCATCTGGACCCTCCCCCCAGCACCCATGTATGGTCACATGACCCCTGGCACCCATGGGTGGGGGCACCCAACCCCCCAGGGCCTGACCCTTTGGTGTCCTGACACCCCCAGCACCCATGGGTGGGCATCTGGC
>NW_010277362.1:0-241 GCF_000690775.1 Eurypyga helias
TATAAGCACATCGCCACCCATTCTAGTCTTCTTAGGACATGGTCCCTGGCCTTCCCAAGGATTTCCAGTTCCCTCAGACAGCTCTTCCCACTGCTCAGCCTCACCCGTGACATCAGGAGTTCCCCAGGCCCTACTCAGTGCCACTGTCACATTCACCTCTGTGACATGCCACACTTTCAGTACCACCTCAGGCCTCACTCTTTGCAGACCCTTCACAGCAATGAAGGCACCAGAAAAAAAA
>NW_010277363.1:0-241 GCF_000690775.1 Eurypyga helias
TCCAATGCCTGACAGCCCTTTCTTGCTTGTTAACCGGGAGACCGACCCCCAGCGTGGCATCCCTGGGCGCAGTGACCAGCCCTACGCCCTCCCGGGGCGACCGAGCTCTCGCGCTTGTGCACGGCCTCGCTGTCGCACCCCCGCGCTCCTCCCAGCCACCAGGGGGCGCGGTGTGTGTGCGTAACTGCGCCGCCCGGCTCCTGGCGCAGACGCCCGGAAGTGACGCTCTTGTTTTGTTCGG
>NW_010277364.1:0-242 GCF_000690775.1 Eurypyga helias
GCAAGCCAGGAACAGCCTGCCCCCACACAGGCAGTTCTCTACTCCCAGCTGGAAATTCCCACAAAACCTGACAGAGCTGTAATGCCCCTGCCAGCTGCTGTGAGCAGCGGGTCTCGTGCCTGGGCCAGAACATCACCCCCCTGCGCCTGCCCGGAGCTGGGCACGTGCTGAGCCTGCACAGGGAGGTCCCCAGGTCTGTTACCTGAAGGGCAGGAATCATGGAACCACGGAATGGTTTGGGT
>NW_010277365.1:0-242 GCF_000690775.1 Eurypyga helias
CTGCTGGATGGCCCCGGCAGTGACTCGCCAATTAAACATCCATCAGTAACGAGGAAAACAAACTCACGGATCCCTAACGCTCCCCATTAAAAGTTAATAATACAGCCAGCACCTGCAGCAGGAGAGGGGAATTAAGAGTAAGACAGTAAACGGAGGAGGGAGCAATTAACAACCATAAAAAGATGAAGGGAAACAATTAGGAAGGGGGGAGGGAGGAGCACGTGCACGCGTGCCAGGGAAGT
>NW_010277366.1:0-241 GCF_000690775.1 Eurypyga helias
TGCAATCAGATTTAGTCCCGTGTTCATAGCAAGTAAATGTAATGAGTATGACTTGAGGTGCAAAGAGATGGGATCGGTTTCTTTGCAGTGCTTGCCACTTGCAGGGGACTGCACACGAGTCCGTTGCCATGACAATCCCTGTGGGTTGTCAGTCTCTGCACCTACTACCCTGTTCAATATGACGCTGCTGCGTTTTTGTGCAGGCTGTTTCTCTTGTTCTGTCTTTCTAGAAACTGAGACT
>NW_010277367.1:0-241 GCF_000690775.1 Eurypyga helias
GCCACTTCACGGCTAGTCAGAGCTTCTTCCCGTGTTTGATAGTCGTCCTCAAGTGTAGATCCCCGGGCCAGATGCAGGCTGAGCGGCAGTTCCCCGGGTGCCAAACAGACCCCAGCGCGAGCATTCCCTCCGCGTGTCGTGAAGGATCCTGTTATTTTCCAGCAACAGAATTTCACTGGAGTTCCTTTTCAGTCAGTCGGTTGCTTGGCTGCCCAGGACCCTTTTGGCGGCGCTGTTTCTC
>NW_010277368.1:0-241 GCF_000690775.1 Eurypyga helias
CAGGCTGATTATAATTTTCTTCTTGTGCAACTCTTCTGTAATTTCACCAGTGATTTAAAACAGCCTCTTTTTTTTTTCCAATGGAAATAATTTGGCTTTTAAAAATATTTTTAACCAAAAAAATGTCTTTCATTAAGAATGTGTGACCTCTACAAGCAAAATATTTCAACAGCTATTGAAAACAGATATTTTGCTAAGAAAAGAATGAGTTATGAACTTATTGTTTGGTTGAAAAATGGGT
>NW_010277369.1:0-241 GCF_000690775.1 Eurypyga helias
TATGGAGTTTCCCAGGGAGAAGTAGAGCACAAAACCCATAAAACACTTTGTACCTGAAACCTGTTGGGCATCAACTTTCCTGCGTACAGGGAGTTGGAGGTGAGAGCAACCGAGTGCATGGGGACAATGCCATAAATGTGCTGTCAGCCACAGTCATGGGTTGGTGGTCTGCAGGTGTGACACTGGGGTTAACCAGGACTGCTGAGCGTTGAAGAGGTGAAAACCGGAGTCTCTCTCCATT
>NW_010277370.1:0-242 GCF_000690775.1 Eurypyga helias
ACCATTCCATGATTCTGTGATTGTGGCAGAAAAGATGATCTACACAGGAAACTTTACCTAAGCTCTTCCTTTTGAAGGCATTTTCACGTACCACTTTACCGGTACCTCACGTCTTTCCTGTTACAGCCCGTGAAAACTGAAGCAGCAGTGTCAGTGCCCCTAGAACTGATGCAGCTTTCTTCACAGCTCTCAGTCTGTAAAAGAAAGAATTTTAAAAATAGTCTTCTAAATATATATTATAT
>NW_010277371.1:0-242 GCF_000690775.1 Eurypyga helias
GGAGCGTCCCCACGCGCGTCCTCTCGCTGCCGCTCTCCAGTTTCGGGAGGAGGAAGGCCAACACGCGCTCCGGGAACGAGCAGGCTGCGGGAACCAAACCCACCGGCATCAGGGCTGCGCACCGCCCCCGGGAACAGCCTAGAAATTCGGGAATCGCGTCCCCTACGCAGGGAAAACCCACCCCCAGCGCTATGGGACGGCTTTGCCTCCACCAAAACCCCCCGTGTGACCCCGGAAAGCCC
>NW_010277372.1:0-242 GCF_000690775.1 Eurypyga helias
CCCACTGCCCCCCCGGGGCTGCCGCCGGGCGTGCACTGACCAGGGACTGCAGGATGGCGTGGTTGGTGGCGTTCATGCAGGAGTCCAGGGGGAAGGAGCACTCCCCCTCGCAGTAGTAGGCTGAGTACCCCTGCGGGGCGATCACCCAGTCCTGAAAAAAAGGGGTTCACGTGGGTTACGCCGTGGGCTTGGCCCTTCCTGCACCCCTTCATCCACCCCCCCACCTGCAAAACCAGCCCGGC
>NW_010277373.1:0-242 GCF_000690775.1 Eurypyga helias
AAGATTTATTGAGAGACTTATCAACAAGAGAAAGGTCTGTTGCCTCTTCTTTGCTGGCACAGAAGAAATAAATAGAGATTATTTATTAACGAGTATGTCTTAGAGGTAGCCAAGAAGTGTTCATTAACAGTATTTTCTAACCTCACATGACAGAATGAGGTTAGAAGAGTGGCATATACTGCTTCTTCCAGCATCAGTGTAAGAGGGTGCTTGGGTAATACTGACTGACTGGCATCTTCTTA
>NW_010277374.1:0-242 GCF_000690775.1 Eurypyga helias
ACCCCCAAAACTGAGCCGGATCCGGGGGGAGGGGCACCCCAAAATCCAGTCAGACCCGCTCAGGGGGGCAGGGGGCCCCCCGAACTGGCTCCCCGGGGGGGGGGGGCCCCCCAAAATTGGAGCCAACCCCTCCCTCCCCCAGCAGGGGTACCCCAAAATGGACTCAGATCCATTCGTGAGCCATGGGGCACCCCAAAACTGAGCCAGAGCCCTTACGATCCATGGGGCACCCCAAAACCGGA
>NW_010277375.1:0-242 GCF_000690775.1 Eurypyga helias
TTTTTAGTGTTGAAAAGAGAAAGACAACACTTTTCAAAAATGGAAACAATCCGAAATTCCACAACAGATATAGGCTGGGTGAGAAAGATGAGCTGAAATAGTGCATACGGCTACTTCAGGATGCACTGAGAAAAATCCTGTATATGACAATATTTAATGACTGCACTGGAAGTCTCATGGAACACTCAAAGCCATTTTCACTCATTCTGAAAGACAGACATTCCCTGTCCCCCTGTGCTGCT
>NW_010277376.1:0-242 GCF_000690775.1 Eurypyga helias
TTGCCTGTGAGACAACAGCAGCCGTCTCATCTCACCATCATGACGTAAACTCACCATTAGACTCACACTCGAGTGCTTATTTACAAGTAAGAGTAGGGTTGCCACCCCCTTACTTCAACACCTTGCTAGCCAAGAGACAACACATGGGTGGCCAGGTCAGGTCTTACTGCTGGCAGAGGGGGACACAGGCCACAGACAACGACCAAGCTTTAACCACATGTTC
The DNA here is from genome assembly GCF_000690775.1 of Eurypyga helias. Classification (NCBI taxonomy): domain Eukaryota; kingdom Metazoa; phylum Chordata; class Aves; order Eurypygiformes; family Eurypygidae; genus Eurypyga; species Eurypyga helias. The sequence continues at coordinate 224 of NW_010277376.1, forward strand.
AAATGTTATTTTGAACACA
>NW_010277377.1:0-242 GCF_000690775.1 Eurypyga helias
TGTATAGTCCAGCCCCTCCCGTTTGATTAGGTATCCTTCCTTCCTTCCATGGTGTGAAATATGTCCTTTGTAAAATACTTCCAGGTGGGATCTGGAACCACTGATAAAGACTTTCCCTTACTTCCCTTTGAAGATGATTCATTCACCAGCTCTAGCTTTAGTTCTTGTAATAATTGAAATTACTTCTTTAAAACTTTGGCTTCCAAATAATGATGGGTAACAGAAAGAAAAACACAGTTAAT
>NW_010277378.1:0-241 GCF_000690775.1 Eurypyga helias
ATGAAACTCCTTAACTGGGTGCATTAAAGAGCAGGCACTGGGCGCGTGGGGGGTCTCTCAGCCTAGTGTGCACACCGAGGGACAAAGGCACAGTCGGTAGATATATTAAAAAATGAATATTCACACAATTTCCCAGAAATAACATGCACGTGTAAATGAATTCTCTTAACTCATGATAATACCTTGATCCCTTCTAGGCATGCACGGTTTCTTGACTGGGGGGTGTGTTCGCTGGTGATCT
>NW_010277379.1:0-242 GCF_000690775.1 Eurypyga helias
CGTTCTGTGATTCTGTGATCTCTAGAAACACAAACTATTTTATTCTTCTGTGTTATAGCTATTTTTAAATTGCAAATTAGCTGAAATAGCTAAATAGCAGAAGGAAAATCATTAGGTAGAAAGCAAAAATAGAACCAAAGCTCCATTAGCAAACTACCTTTCTCTGCTCTCTCAGCTTTTCAAGGCTGATGGGATGACAGTTTCTTGTTTAAGTTTTCACAGGTGTCGTGGTTTAACTCTGG
>NW_010277380.1:0-242 GCF_000690775.1 Eurypyga helias
TAAAATGCACCAGTAAGGCCAGGGACAGACTGATGCTGAATGAAAGTCTACTGGCCACTTTCAGAGATTCAGAGGAAGGGCATGAAAAAGCCCAGATGATCAAAGGGTCAGCAAGCACCTGCTGATCATTTTTACTAGACTGCAGTGCAGCAGTGTCTGACTTCAGGTGTGCCCAGCACGTAGGCCAGGCCAGAGCTACTCGCATCGCTGGTACACTCAAGGAATGTGAACACTGCCCTGCC
>NW_010277381.1:0-242 GCF_000690775.1 Eurypyga helias
CCATAACAAGGTCATTTACTTCTCAGCACTAAAGCCATACAAGAAGGAAATTTTGTCACTCTGACTTCAGAAAAGCTACCTGGAAAGCCACACCTACATAAAACTGCTGGACTGGTCCCCATCGCAGCTGCCACTGATAACCTTTTCGCAGTAAAAAAACGGGGTCAAGCACAACTTTCACTCCTGCTTTCGATACTGGGTTTGAAGTCAGGAAATTCTAGGTGATAAATCCAAAGAAGAGA
>NW_010277382.1:0-242 GCF_000690775.1 Eurypyga helias
TTCAGGCCTTGGTGGCCATGGGCTGATGCTGCTGAGCCCAGCTGGACCAGGTCGGGAATGTGTGGGGAATGGTCATGCCCACTTTCCTGCCCCTCCTCGCAATGGGTATGCCAGCACCCTTCCTCTGGGGTGTGCTGGAGAAGGGCTGAATGGAGGTGGCAGGGCACCCAGTCCTCCTCTGCAGCTGGAGGCACAGAGGGAGGAGGAAGGCAGTGGTGGGACTGGTGCAGGGAAGGAGGGGT
>NW_010277383.1:0-240 GCF_000690775.1 Eurypyga helias
GCACACTCACACAGCTTAGCTCTACCCTGGCATTTTCCTCTTCTGAGCTCATTCCAGCCCAGCCCAACCACTCCCCAGCTCTCTCCACCACCTCCAGCCCCACGGCATTGCTGCAGTGCTCTGGGCACCTAACATCTTGCCTTTGGGTGACTCTACCTTGGACACTCTCTCACTTTGTGGAGCTCCATTTTCTTCCCACCCCAGGGTATACACTACCCATGAAGATCACGCAGGATCTCC
>NW_010277384.1:0-242 GCF_000690775.1 Eurypyga helias
GGGGGGGGGGGGCACCACTGAATTTTGAGGGCAACCACTGAATTTTTGGGTTGACCACTCTCTTTTCGGGGAGCCCGCTCTCTTTTTGGGGGGCAGCCACCTCCATTCCCGCCCCACCGACCACGGGCCCAGTTTGCACCGGTGAAACCAGTCCAGGGAACGCTGGAATGGCTCATATTCCCCCCAAAACCCTGGGGCTGGCGGGAAGGGGGGGCTGCGGGTGACGCCAACCCCGCGTCCCC
>NW_010277385.1:0-242 GCF_000690775.1 Eurypyga helias
CAATGTACAAACCCCTTCCAGCTCCTTCCCCCGTTGCCTCCCAGATGTCCCAGGCGGGCTGGGACGGGGACAGCGCTCCCGGGGCCCTGACCTGAGCGGGCGCTGAGCGGCCCCCCTGGACATCCCCCTGCCCGTCCTGACTCCGGCGGAGCCTCAGCCCGCTGGGTTACACCTTATTTACCACTTCACCCGACCCCTCTTCGCTCCGTACCTTGGCTTGCAGCTTGACCCAGCTGCCCCCG
>NW_010277386.1:0-242 GCF_000690775.1 Eurypyga helias
GACCTGTGTGGCTGCTTATATGCATCCATCCTTTTTACTCCATTTGTACCTAGGTAAGTACAGACCGTACAAACACACCCACCTCACTGGTGTCCGGACCCGAGGCCATGGAGCTGCAGCAGCCTTGCCTCTGCTGGGCTACGGGATCCAGCAGCTCCTGCTGCCATTCCCACTGCCATTCCCAGAACTACTCCCATCGATGGGCTTAGGAAGCCAGATCTCCTGGTCACCTTGCCTCCAGT
>NW_010277387.1:0-242 GCF_000690775.1 Eurypyga helias
TTGTTAAATTTCATGCCATTAATGACTGCCCTGTGCTCCAATCTATGCAGATCCCTCCGCAAGGCTTTTGTCCCTTGAGGGAGTCAGCAGCACCTCCCAGCTTGGTATCATCAGGAAATTTGTTAAAGGTGCATCCAATTCCTGCATCCAGATCATTGATGAATGTATCAATCCCTATTCTGACCCTAGGACTGAACCCTGAGGAGCACCCCTGGTCACTGGTCACCAGCCAGATGTAGCCC
>NW_010277388.1:0-242 GCF_000690775.1 Eurypyga helias
CATTTCCAGCCCAGGCCATCTCCATTATGATCTGTCTGTAACCCTCCCCTGATCTACCTGGCTGTTCCTGGCCCCTCCAATATCCCTGTAGGGCCCTGAGCTGGTCGTGCTGCTATGGAGAGCAAGTTGGCTGTGGTTCCTGGGGGCGCAGGGTGACTCCACACCAGCTTCGGTGATCTGGCTAGGAAGCAGATCCATCCGGATGGGGATGACTGCTGCTAATATCCTCAGTGTACTGGGGA
>NW_010277389.1:0-242 GCF_000690775.1 Eurypyga helias
GTCCCCACTGATGCCCTGGCTCCCAGTGCCTCCCCTTCTGCGGCCGCTCTCTGCCCTGGTCAACCAGCACAGCCCTGAGCTCCGTGCAGACCTTGGGTCTCAGTGAAAGAGGATTGATGGTCCTTTCTTTTCTTTATTCTTCAACCTTGAACTCGTCTCCTCCTGGGTGGTGGCTCCTTTGCAGCCCATCTGATGGTACCCCAGCATCCCCATCTGCTCCCATACAGCTGTCCCTCAGCAGG
>NW_010277390.1:0-242 GCF_000690775.1 Eurypyga helias
ATCCATCAAACCCATGTCTCTCCAAATATGGGTTTGAGGCAAGGATGTTGTGTAGGACTGTGCCAAAGACCTTCCAAAAGTTGAGGTAGATGACATCCGTAGATCTTGTCACTCCATCATAGAAGACCGCTAGGTTAGTCACGTAAAATATGCCCTTTGTGAAGCCATGTTGACACTCTCGAGTCACCTCTCTGTCAGCCATGTGTTTCAACACAACTTCCAGGAGGATCTGTTCCATGGTC
>NW_010277391.1:0-242 GCF_000690775.1 Eurypyga helias
CTGCTCCATGACCTTGCCAGGCATGTCCCCACATGACATAGTGATGTGCCCTTGCTCACAGCAATCCCACTCCATAGCTAATGTCCCATCTAACTCCACCACCCTGTAGCTGTATACCCATGGCTCCCACCCCATTCCTGTGGTCACCTGCCCCACAGCCACATCCCCATGTCCCTGCCCCATAGCCACGGCCCCAGCCCCCTCCCTTTCCATCCGTCTCGTGGCGGCCCCGTGGCTGCCCT
>NW_010277392.1:0-242 GCF_000690775.1 Eurypyga helias
CTGACCCTTCAGATTGCTGGTTGGGAAATTCTGGAAATGGGAGAGTTAGACGTAAGTTTTTGCTCTGGAGATTAGTGTCAGTCTCTCACAGTGTCTCTGTCAAGTTTTCCCAAGTCTTCATTGAAAAGACTTAAATTCATTCGGGAAAAAAAACGTCAAAATCTCAACCATTTTCAGTGGCTGATGTGGAATTTCCTTGCTGATAGGCAGCTTAATTCTTAAGTCTGAGACATTTGTGTCCT
>NW_010277393.1:0-242 GCF_000690775.1 Eurypyga helias
ATGGGGAGGTTTATATGGCACTGGGTCTGCAGCATTCAACTTCTCAAAGGGAAAAAATATACTTGCTCGTGAATTGGCAGCACTCATTGAGAGGACTTTAAATAAGGTTTGAAAGGGGAAAGGAACAAAACCACTAGTGCCACAAATCAATGCCCAGCACCTGGAGAACAATCACAGGTAACCAGGAGAGCACATGGGAAGCAAAACAAGAGAATTTCAGCTGCTCCAGTCAGCAAGCCAAC
>NW_010277394.1:0-242 GCF_000690775.1 Eurypyga helias
GACTTGTGGCTAAGCAAGCTCAGCTTCCTCCTGATTCCGTTTTTTCAAGTGAGGAACCTCAGATAAGGAAGCAAGTTTCAGCTGCGTGCCTGCACCCCAGAGCAGAACACTTCCTGCTTTACTCACACCTACTGCCCACTTAGAAAACAAAGCCTGAAAAACATCTACAGACTGCAGTGTCCTCTCTACCCTTATTCCCAGATTCACTGTAAACATACGGATCATTCCCAAAGACACTCACC
>NW_010277395.1:0-242 GCF_000690775.1 Eurypyga helias
TTTAAGTGCCAGTGAAACCCTCAGGTTAGGGTTCTGGCATGCCTTGTACAAGACTGGCTTGGGGCTTATCCTACAAACAGAGTAGGGGGAAGGAGTTCAGTTAGATTTTAGGGTAGGTCACATGTGTGTCCTCTCCCTTAAATGCTTCTCTTCACCCTGGGTGACGAGGAGAAGCTACCCTGGAGTCCTTTTGCCAGCCTCTTTGCTATTCAGTCCCCATCATTACACAGCTGAGCTACAAA
>NW_010277396.1:0-242 GCF_000690775.1 Eurypyga helias
TTTTTTTTTTTCCCCACTGTGATTCTGTTAGGAAACAGGTAGGCAGCAACATTTCAGCATATAATTCCATTTACAAATAGATCTGAATGTAGACTTGAGACTCCTTTGTATAATTCAGGGCTCTGGAATTGTCACATTCAGTGTCTCTGGCTAAAGCCATGTATTACAGTTTGCAAATGCTAAACAGTTGTTAAGTTTCCCATCCCTGGGGAAAGTGCATGCATTGCAGATTTAGAGCGTTC
>NW_010277397.1:0-242 GCF_000690775.1 Eurypyga helias
GTTGGGGGGTGGTGTGTGGGAGTCCCCAGGCCGGGGTGGTCCAGGGGAGGGCTCCCTGGTCGCTGCGGTTGCATCAGGCCCATGTCGGTTGGGGGGTGCTGGGGCGCAGAGGGGTCCCTGAGCAGGACTCGGGCTGGGGGGGAGGCGGTTGGGATCCGGGGTTGAGGCTCCTGCGAGCGCTTGGAGGGGGCTGGCAGGGGCTAGAGGTTCAGTCACTAAAGTCATGCAAGGACTGGGGGGCC
>NW_010277398.1:0-242 GCF_000690775.1 Eurypyga helias
GCCATGGTGGGGCTGAGGGCAGGAGGCTGTGGGGCAGCTGGGGGGGTTGTAGGGCAGCTGGGGGTCCTGGTGCGAGGCGTGCGGTGCGTGACACGCGTGAGTAACCGTGTGCGTGTGCCCCACGCGTGTGTCCCGTGTCCTCGTGCAAACCCTCGCGCGAGCCGCCGCCCTCCCGGGGGGGGTGTGGGGGTCCCCGAGCCGGTTTTGGGGTCCCACGGGGAGCTGTACTGGTGCCGTACTGG
>NW_010277399.1:0-242 GCF_000690775.1 Eurypyga helias
GCTTCAAATCTCAAGTCAGTGAAGAGATTTCCATTGGTATTAGAAGTCTTTGGACTTCAATTAATGAGACACAATAGCTTCAAGTAACTACTACAATGAAAATAAATATTTTATCATTGTTGTTACTACTCTTAATACATTTATTCAAAGGATCCTTAATGCACTAATTGTATTACTAAAACCAAACAAGTGTAATCTAAAAAATACAGTTACCTGGTAGCCTGGCATCATGATATTCTGTC
>NW_010277400.1:0-242 GCF_000690775.1 Eurypyga helias
GGTGAGAAAAGTATACAGGAAATGTATTCACAGTACAGTCTGAAGATATTTGTATTGATAGGAATGTATTTTACAATCAGATTACTGTACCATGGATATGTAATTAGAAACATGCTGGATTTTCTTTTTTGCGTATTTGTTGACTTAACCACATCTTACCATTCTTAATCTAAACATTATCTACTCAACATTAATAGAGAGATTGGTTTTGTTTTTATTTCAAGAATTGATTTTTTCTTCCT
>NW_010277401.1:0-242 GCF_000690775.1 Eurypyga helias
CAGGAGAAAAATGACCTGCAGCTCCAAGTACAGGCGGTGAGTATCACTGATCATTTGTCCCTGGGAAGAGAACAACAAAGAGGCAGAAAACTTCTTATCCTAAGCAGAGACTCACAGGAAGCTGACTAACGTTCAGTAGAAAACAGTCTAAATCACACACTCTAAAGCACTCCAGCACAGAGTAAGCAGGCACTGGCAGGGGCATGGTGTTTCATGGCAGCCACACATAAGACAACATTCCT
>NW_010277402.1:0-241 GCF_000690775.1 Eurypyga helias
TAATTTAAAAAAATTATAGATAACGGTAGTTATTGATTACTAGAGATCTGCACAGTTTTTAATACAATCAGGTTCTGCGTAGCAGTGTCGTAGAATCACCATTTTTAGATTAGTCAGGCTAAATAACGGGGAGCACAAAGTACGAGACAAAGGAATTGGTTCCTGTGTTCATCCCTGCACTTCCGTTGGTCTGCTTCTGTACTGGGGATCAACAACAGAAAAGCCTTTTTGTTAGTGTACA
>NW_010277403.1:0-243 GCF_000690775.1 Eurypyga helias
GGGTCCCACTGCAGCTACATGCAGACTCCTTGGCTGCCTTCCAGCGGTGGGGCTGAGCCTGCTCCCCCCAGCCTCCGGTGCATCCCAGCTCCCCAGTGTCCCACTCCCACACCCACCAGTCACACCGCAGCCGGGCAGCTGCACGCCAACGCCGATACGGGCACCCGCACATGGCTGCAGCCTCCCCCTTGTTTACCTGCTCTCCTGGCACCAAAGCAGAGGTCACCTCAGGCTCCTGCTTGG
>NW_010277404.1:0-242 GCF_000690775.1 Eurypyga helias
ATCATCCATGTCACCGACAAAGATAACAGCATCACTACCTGATCTCCCAAAATAATTACTATTATCTCCTATGATCTCCCAAAATAATTACTAATGGTCTAAACTTTTCTTTGTAATCCCAGATAAAAGCAACAGTGAGTCAGTGAGAGGCAGCATAAGTTTCAGAGAGTAATCCAACCTTTTATACATATACATTTAATTATCATTTTAATGTTTTAGCTAGGTGTGCTGGATTCAGCCAG
>NW_010277405.1:0-242 GCF_000690775.1 Eurypyga helias
TCTCAATACCTTGCCAGGAGCTTAAAAATAAATATATAAATAACATTTCCAACCTGGTTTTCATAAAGAGGTGGAATTCAGATGCTAATATGGGCCTGGATCCTGCAAAGTCGATGCTCCTGCGTAGCTTATACATAGCGTGAGGAGTCAGAGTGACTTCAGCTGGATGACTCCCAGTGCGTAGATTCAAGCGCATGCATCTCTGCGCATTTAGAGCCAGTGTCTCTTGGCTAGAACAGAGC
>NW_010277406.1:0-243 GCF_000690775.1 Eurypyga helias
CGGGCCCCCGCCAGCCACCCTCCCCGCTCCTCTCCAAGCGCAGGGACGCTCAGCCCCTCGGCACCCCGGCCGGGGAGGCGACACTTACTGCTGGCGAAGGTGACGTTGATGCTGTAGGACGTCCCTTTGTGGAGCAGGCAGGGCTGCGTGGGGCAGGGGCTCACGTTCACCTCCTGGATGCTGCCGTCTTTGGAACCTGCAAGGAAGAGCCGGGCTTACCGGGCCTTCTCCGCCTGCTGACCC
>NW_010277407.1:0-242 GCF_000690775.1 Eurypyga helias
TACACAGTGTGTGTGCTTTCTCCTGGGGGGGTGGGGAACGCCCACCACTACGATCACAAATACAATGTTGCTTCACTGCAATCCTGCCTGAGCCTGAGTGATTTGCCTGCGAGTGCTTCTGACAATGTTAACACTTCTGTTGGAATCATGTATTATATGGTTAATATTTGGGAAAAAAACCTTCATCCATTTTCTTCATGTTTCACAGATTGAACCATCTTGGTAACCCTCCTAGATCCCTT
>NW_010277408.1:0-242 GCF_000690775.1 Eurypyga helias
GGCATTTAGATTGATGGGGGTCTCATGGGGGTAGCTAAGTTGCCGGTAAGCATGCCTTGGTCACAAACCAGTCCAGTTCTGGTCTGTAGAGGGATGTCAACATCTATTATCTAACTGTCTTCTGCTGCTGAATTCCCTTAGTTTCTAACCCTCCTTGGTTTTGGGTCTCTTGACTCTTGCATGCAGACCAAACAGCTGAAATAACTTAAATCTCCTCAACTGCTTAAACTTGCTGCTTTTCT
>NW_010277409.1:0-242 GCF_000690775.1 Eurypyga helias
AAGTGCAAGGTCCTGCACCTGGGGTCTTATACCAAGAACTCAAACTTACACAGCCAGATATTTTCTATTCCAAATTCAAGTGTTTTTTGTGTTTTATAATTTATTCACTCATATTAGGACTAATTATTTCCAGAGCAGAAGGGATAAAATGTTTTTATTAGAACTGTAATAACACAAACTAACTTCTGTCCAAAGGAGCAGTAGTAAAGTATTGTATAGTCATAATAGTATATATTTATAAA
>NW_010277410.1:0-242 GCF_000690775.1 Eurypyga helias
CCTCCTCTGGACTTGCTCCAACAGAAGAAGTAGGCCACAGCTTTGTGAAATCATGGAAAAGCCATTTAATTATGGAGAAGCCAGGGCCGGTCATGCACAGTTTATGTGGAATTGCTGTCACCTCACTTCAGGAGTGCTGGTTTTATTCCTTAGTATTTGAGGGGAAGACATCGACACTTTAGGGACAAGAAGGCTATGGGAGTCACCTTTGCTGCAGACAGCTGAAGTTGGGAGAGACAAGT
>NW_010277411.1:0-242 GCF_000690775.1 Eurypyga helias
ATCAGGGGGAGAGCACCAAGGGCTTTCCTAACTGACTCAGTCACCGACATATTCTCAAGATGAGAGAGGCGCCTATGCCTGAGGCAGGATGACCACCATCGTTTTAGGCGCAGCTCACGGAAAACTCCTTTCCGGCTTATGTGACCCAAGATCCTAGTCCAGGCTGTTGAAGAATGTGTGTAAGTCTCAGGTGAATCTTTCTTTCCTCATCTCAGCATGTGCAATATTTTAAAGCCATTCCT
>NW_010277412.1:0-242 GCF_000690775.1 Eurypyga helias
GGCCCCGCCCGCTCACCCCTCCCCGTCCCCTTCCAGCTCCTGTGACCTCAAGTACACGGAGGGCGTCCAGTCGCTCAACTGGACCAAGATCATGAAGACCATCGTGGACGACCCCGAGGGCTTCTTCGAGCAGGGGGGGTGGTCCTTCCTGGAGCCCGAGGGGGAGGTAACGCCCGCCGGGGGGGGGCGTCGGCCCTGGGAGTCCCCATCCTGGCTGTCACCATCCTTCAGGTTCTCTGGGT
>NW_010277413.1:0-243 GCF_000690775.1 Eurypyga helias
GGGCCATTTTTGGTAAATTTTGGGTGAGTTGCTGCAGCATCACGGAGCATGAGCACCGAACTTTCCCCAAAGCCAAGGTCAGGGTTTCATCACCAAGTGCGTTACGCTCAGTACAGCCCGCGCCTGACTGCACGAAGTGGAGTAACGCTGTGGCCCATCACGACATTTTCAAGGTCAATTCTCCAGACTTTAGTCCATCCTTAATGCCCCATCTTCCCTGGCCTAACTCTTGGGCCTCCTGGG
>NW_010277414.1:0-242 GCF_000690775.1 Eurypyga helias
TAAACCAAGTTTGATGAATAGCCCAGAAATGTTCCCCTTAAGGCACATTCAATTAACTTCAAATTTAGAGGGACATCTATTTTAATCATACCAATTCTGGATATAGAGGTTGCCTACAAATCCTTCGTTTTCACGGAGGCTGCAAACAGGGCTGTCTTAACGAGCGGATGCCCTGTTGTACATAAGTAAATGATAAAACATATATTATGGCTTTTCTAAGAAAGGAAAACGAAATCCCAGAA
>NW_010277415.1:0-242 GCF_000690775.1 Eurypyga helias
CCCTCCATGTCTGTAATCTTCATTTTCCACAACAGCGCTGGGCATTTAATAAAGGTATCTGATGGATTTGTGCAGCAGCAGGATCAGTAGACAAATATATTAAGGACAGAAAATGAGAAGTAATAGGCCAGCCCTGAGCTCAGGCTGAAACAGGTTTGGCTGTGAGCTAACAGCCACAAAGACACCCAGACAGGACTCTCCCAAAGGAGGTTGACTATTTTACATGTAATCTCCACTTTTCC
>NW_010277416.1:0-243 GCF_000690775.1 Eurypyga helias
AGGAAGGAAGGAAAGAAGTAAAGAAAGGCAGGCAGACACCCCAACCCCCCCACCTCCAAACAACCAAAATCCAGCCCCGCTCTCCCACAAAGCAGGGATGTCTCTCCCACGTGCGGAGACAAAAAAAAGTAACAATAAAAGCAATAACAGTGAAACTACAAATAGAAAAGAAAGCTAAAAGAACAAAAAGAAGCCCTCCCCCATGCAAACCTACTGCTCCTGACAGCCGGCTTTGCACGAGCC
>NW_010277417.1:0-243 GCF_000690775.1 Eurypyga helias
ATCTCGGCTAACGAGCGACCCACCGGTCTCAAACACAATGAGTGACCCATTGATCTTGACCCATTGACCTCAACCCATCGATCTCCCACAACGAGCGACCCATCCGTCTCCATCCATCAGCCTCAAATAATGAGCGACTCATTGATCTCTTACGCGAGGGACCCATCGATCTCGGACCCATCGATCTCACAAACGAACCACCCACCGACCTCAACTAACGAGCGATCCATCCGTCTCAACCCA
>NW_010277418.1:0-242 GCF_000690775.1 Eurypyga helias
CCTCTCTGCCGTCAGTGGAAACGGTGCAGCAGTTGCACCCAATGTCCTCTGATCCCTGCCCTTGTGTCCTTTCCTCTGCCTCCTCAGCGTAGCCTTGTCCCACTGCCTTTCTGTCCCACTGATGGGCTCCCTCCTCCTCCCCTGGTGCTGCCACCCCATTTCTACAGGTTTCCCTCCAGTTACCTTCCCCGGCAGGGCCGTGGGGCTGATGTTGGGCTTCCTGGGACCTTGTTGTGCTCGTG
>NW_010277419.1:0-243 GCF_000690775.1 Eurypyga helias
GCCGGCGCAGGCACCGTCCCCGCGGGTCGCCCAGACCTCGTCCCCGCACCCATCGGAGAGCTCTAAAGCAGATGCTTCAACGCAGGGAGTTTTCCTGTTGTCCTTTGTGCCGAGGTTAAGTTCCTGTGCGGCTTCCTGCCCCGTTATATATAGCCCTCAGCCCGTCCCGCACGGCGCTGCCAGCCGCCTGCTCCCGTTTGGAATTGTTTATCCGCAGCCTGACCGCTCGATGGAAGTCCGGGG
>NW_010277420.1:0-243 GCF_000690775.1 Eurypyga helias
GCCAGGGGCCCGTCACCCAGGTAGGGGCTGCTCCTGGCCTCGCACAGCTCCTGCTGCTCTGCACCAAACCCAGAGGCAGGGCAGGAAGTGCACGCAGGAGCCCGGCATGGCTGCCAGGGTCTTCCCTCACAGGAACACCCACCAGTGCCACGGGTGGGATGGTACCACCGTGCTCTGCTGCACATCGGAATGGCCATGGGACGCCTGCAGGAGCCAGCACACAGAGCCCAGCCCCACAGAGCC
>NW_010277421.1:0-243 GCF_000690775.1 Eurypyga helias
CACGCTTGCTCCGAACTCTGAGCCCTGTTGCACGCTCACCGCGAGCACCCTTGACCCCGCAGCCAAGGCAGGAGCTGGCACGATCCCAGCGGCAGCCCCAGCGCGGCCTCACGCCGTCCCTCTGCCCTCCCGCTAACGAAGGCGGCTCGTTACCGCGCAGCCACGTGAGTGCCAGGAAACGGCCGCGCTCGAGCCGTGCCCAGACCTGCCCAAGGATTTTTTCCCCCTCCGGAGTCAACGCGG
>NW_010277422.1:0-243 GCF_000690775.1 Eurypyga helias
TGTTCCAGTGTCTCACCACCCTCAGTGTAAAAAATTCTGTCCAAATTATGTCCTTATGTCGAATCTAAACCTACTTTCTTTCTGTTTAAGGCCATTGCCCTTTTTACTGTTACCACAGGTAAAAAAATAAAATATGTATTTCACTTATAAACCTTTATATTGAGAGGTCACGCCAGAGTCTTCTGTTCTCTGAGCTGAACAACCCCAGCTCTTTCAGCTTTTTTTCATAGGAGAGTTGTTCCA
>NW_010277423.1:0-243 GCF_000690775.1 Eurypyga helias
TCTATAGGGCCCATGACACCTCCACTGGATGGATATACACTGGTCCAACGGGTGATGAAGCTCTCACCAACCCTTTCTAGCGTTTCTGGAGTTATTTAGGGACTCACAGGGCTCCTATAGATTCTATAGTGACCTGGTAGGGTTCCACAATGCCCCAGCACAATATAGATTCTATAGGCACTGCAACATCCTCCTAAGAGCGGTACACGGTGGCCCAATGGGTGATGAGGCTCCTACCAGCCC
>NW_010277424.1:0-242 GCF_000690775.1 Eurypyga helias
GATTGCGTACTCGATAAACTGCCCTGTGGTTAATGAGTAGGGACAGGCTGGCTTGCCCTTCTTTTGGGCATCAAGTCTAAGTTCATTTTGCCAAAGGAAATTCCCTGTAACACACAAGATGATGTCCACAGATCTTGCTCTGTCACTATGACATCTGCTCCACTCTGGACCTTCCCCCAAACTGTCCCTTGGCACAGAAGGAGGATGGATATGGCCTCACGAGAAACTCCGTTATAAACCTG
>NW_010277425.1:0-243 GCF_000690775.1 Eurypyga helias
AGTTAACTCAGGTTGCAGATAAACTTTGTTTACTCTGAAGTTGATGACTTGGTTCAAAAACATCCCTGAGTTCTTAAAGCAGCTGTATCTCCTAGTTTATATTTCCTGTTTGACTTTTATTATTCAGAGTGGCACGTCCCACTTAAATTGCACAAAAGCTGGCACATATGCCCAGGATAATTTAATTTGTCCCATTAAGAAGGAAACAAACATGCATCGTATTAAAAAAACAAACAAACAACA
>NW_010277426.1:0-243 GCF_000690775.1 Eurypyga helias
CCCGCCGCTGCCGTGCGCTACACACTCAGAGTCCTACAGAGACCGGCTCTTGCCAGCCAGGTCGAGCGGAATCCCGCCCGGAGCAAGGCTCTTCCGCCTCTGGCATTCAGCGCCCGCGGGAAGGGCACCTACAAACAGAGCCCCCCGTTTCCCACCCGCGCCACGTCGCCCCGGCAGCAAAGCCCCGTCCCAGAGCAGGTGCCCCCGGCACCGACCTAATCCATCGCTTCCAACGCCCGGAGC
>NW_010277427.1:0-242 GCF_000690775.1 Eurypyga helias
CGACCCACCCCCCCGGGGGGGATGCAGAGCCGTAGGGGGGGATGGCGCCCCCCAGTTCAACCCAGTCCAGCCCAGTTTAGCCCAGCTCGGGCTAGCGGGGCCCGGAACCTGCTCTAAAACATCCCAGTCTATCCCAGTTCAGCCCAGTGCACCCAAGCCCAACCCAGTCCATCCCAGTCACGCCTGGAGGAGCTCAAACTGACCTGGTCTGAAGCATCCCAGTTCAGTCCAGTTCAGCCCAG
>NW_010277428.1:0-243 GCF_000690775.1 Eurypyga helias
TGGGGATGTGGAGATGGGGATGCAGTGATGGGAATGCAGGGATGAGGATGTGGGGCTGAGGGTTCAGGGATGCAGTGCTATGGTCCCTGGGGCTGTCGGAGGGGGCTGCGTCTGTCTCTTTGGCAAATTCAGAGGAAGAAAAGCAAAGCTGCGCTCAAAGGCGGCTCCTTGCAGCAGCTCTCCTCTCCGTGCCTGCCTGGAGGAGAAAATGCCCCTGGAACCTGCTTTAAACGGGCTGCGGGG
>NW_010277429.1:0-243 GCF_000690775.1 Eurypyga helias
CCAGAAACCGGGAAAGCCCTTGACCTGGTACACACACTCCTTAGCAACAACTAAACACAGCAGCGTTGTCAGCGCTCGGCGTAAACCCAAAGCAGCCTCACACAGCTGCTGTGAGGAAAACGAACTCCGTCCCCGTTCAAACCGCCGCCTGCACGCAGAAGGGAGCAGGAGGGCATCCCCGCCCGGGCGCCACATCCGGCCGCGGGGCCGGGGAGTTCTCCTCCACCTCCGGGCGCCATCCCT
>NW_010277430.1:0-243 GCF_000690775.1 Eurypyga helias
GCAGTGTGAGGAAATTTCGGGTGGAGAGTGACTCCCTCTGATGAATGGAATGAAGGCAAGGTGGAGCACTGGCCAGAGGGGGAAAAACCAGCTTCTCCAGTGTGGGGTACTCCCCTTACTTATAGCCGGCGTGAAGGTTGCTTCAACCAAGGAAGCCAGATAACTCCTGCTCCTTTCTGTGCTGTGCAGGTCTGCAGCAGGGCTGATCATATAGAGCAGCCTCTAGCAGCCACTGGTAACACA
>NW_010277431.1:0-243 GCF_000690775.1 Eurypyga helias
GCGGAGGATCTCTGGAGGTTATTTGGGGCAGCCTCTTACACTAAGGGCAAACTTCAAGGGTAGATGTCAGGCCTTATCCCAGCAAGCATCGTCGAACAGTCAGGACCGTCTGCTCCCTTTGGGAGAGAAGCCAAGGATGGTAACAAGGCAAACAGGGCAGGAGCTTCACCAACCAGGGACTGCTTCCGCCACATCCAAGTGAGGCAAGCAGGCCAGGCTCTGGATCACCAAAGCCCATGGAGA
>NW_010277432.1:0-242 GCF_000690775.1 Eurypyga helias
AAAGAGAACCTTCCGTTAATGCACACAGAGATGACCCCGTTATCAGCAGAGCAGCGATAACCGATGGGAGCCGAAGCTTTGTGCTAAAAGAAGCCTCTTGGCGGGCTCGGGCCCTGTCAGCTCTCTGTATCAGTGTGTCAGTGGAGCACCTTGCTGCCTAACGACACACGTCCTGCACAGAGCCTTTCCGGCACACACAGAGCAATGCTACCGCACCTCCACGGCAAGCCCCTCGTGACGAA
>NW_010277433.1:0-243 GCF_000690775.1 Eurypyga helias
CTGATGCTTATTTACTTTGACAGCAACAAAGCAATAAACATGATGAATTTAATCCATTTGGGCACTTCACTCCATTTACCTTGTGACTTATGATCTGGTCTGGGGGTGACAAATATATATGTATTTTTTTTGTCATGCCAAGCACCAGAATTGGCATTTCTAATGTCAGTGAGCAGTGCAGTTTTAACAGAGTAAAAACCAAGGAATTCTGAGTAATGGGAGTTGATTCCCAGCTTTGCCCCC
>NW_010277434.1:0-243 GCF_000690775.1 Eurypyga helias
AGCACAAGGCTGAGGGGACACAAAGCAGAGCCCTTTGTGTCGTCACTGTTTCACGTCACGTTGATGGTTGGGAGCAGTGGGAAGCTGCCGAGGAATGGGAACGCAGGCAGTTGTCCAAAAAGCTGTGCCCTCTCTCAAGGATGCCTGGGCATCGCTCCATGCATCACTCGTACTCCTGCCGTCCCAGCTGCCCCCTCCCATGTCTGGGTGCCTTGGCAGTTGCAGGAGTGCTTTGTGCTTTGT
>NW_010277435.1:0-243 GCF_000690775.1 Eurypyga helias
AAGGTATATTCTATTTAATATAACATTAATCCAGTGGTCTTGCACACATATACTGACATACAGTAATAATCCTTTCCTTTCCATATCTAATCCAGAATTACAACAGTGTAATCGTAATCCTTTAAATAATGGACCCTCTGGAATGAAAAAAAAAAATGGCTGGCAGGTATACATAGGGAAATAGTTGTTACTCAAGTTACACAAATGCTAAATAAAATACAAAACAAACAAAAAACCCAACCA
>NW_010277436.1:0-243 GCF_000690775.1 Eurypyga helias
GCCGGCAGGTGGCAGCCTGCGGGCGTCAGGCGGCGCGGGGGAGAAGCGGCGTCCGTGGTGTGCGAGGCGGGCAGGCGGGTGCGGCCGGGGTGCGCCGAAGTCTCCGTGCCGGGGGCCGGGCCGAGCCCGGGCGCCTGGGCCGCACCACCCCCCCCCCAACTCCGCGAGCAAGGGTGCCGTTGGCCCCCGCAGGTCGTGGCGGAGGGAGCGCGGGCCCCTCCGCCCTTGCCGTTGCCGCGGGGG
>NW_010277437.1:0-241 GCF_000690775.1 Eurypyga helias
AGGGGGTGGGGGAGGGGCAGTAAGCCGCCTCCTGTCAGGGCAACATGGTCTCTCAATAGAGGGGGTGAGGGCGGGCAAGGCTTTGGGCCTCGGCGGGCTTGTCGGGACCATTACAGAACGTTCTGGGTTTACGTGATGTCCCGTGTGCCAGAACCTTCCGTGTCTTGTCCCCATATCCTAGTAACAGCCAGGCTGGCTGAGGGCGAGCACCGGCTGCGCCTCAGCGCTGGCCTTGGACGCC
>NW_010277438.1:0-243 GCF_000690775.1 Eurypyga helias
TTTTTTGAGGAATCAATCCTCCTTTAATATAGCTAGCCCAGTGTTTAAGTCCAGTTGACTCCCAGATGCTTGCACTTCAGTTCCATTAAGCAATTGTAATCACCTTATCTAACTTGAGCAAGAACAGAAATATTTGCATGCTGTTTGCTTTAGGTAATGAGCATGCGAATAGAAACTCTACTCTGTGCTCATAATTGGTCTTAGATTGCTGGGATGGCTGCAAATAGACAGGCATAACACTTT
>NW_010277439.1:0-242 GCF_000690775.1 Eurypyga helias
CACCCCCTGATGTTCAGTCCTTCCCCCTGAAACAGCCTAATCTGATCTCACAGTTTGGAGAAGCCACACCGATGAGAAAGGAGGCCACGCAAACCACAACTCCTGCATCATACAAGCTCACAGCGCTGTGCTTAATTGTCACAGCCATATAACTTCCACTCTGAGGCAGTTACTGGCTGAAAAACCTGTGAGAACAGAGCAGGATGTTCATTGATGGCCTGAGCAGCCAGAGAGGTCCAGCA
>NW_010277440.1:0-243 GCF_000690775.1 Eurypyga helias
CCCGGCGTTCCCAGCTCCGCCTGAAGCCGGCTCTCCACCCTCCGCGCCTGAGCACCGTGCTGAGGCCCACTCACGGCGTTACCGCCGCTGGACCCGTTACCGGCGGCCGGGAACTCGCGGCTCCGCCCACACCGCCTGACGCACGGCACAACCGGCCAATCCCAACAGTTCTCCTGCCTCTCCCCCTCCCCGATGCCGCTAAGCCAATGGGCGGGTGGTACCGGGAGGCGGCCGTCAGCGCCT
>NW_010277441.1:0-243 GCF_000690775.1 Eurypyga helias
GCGCGTTGTTTTTTTTCCCGAGGGATGTGGGGTCGGGCGAGGAGGGCGCGGACGAAGTTGACGTAGCAGAAGACGGTGACGGCGAAAGGGAGGAGGAAGAGGACGAGGAAGAGTTCCAGGCGCAACGGGAGGACGAAGCGCAGTTGGTCCGGGGAGAATTGGTCGTAGCAGGTGGAGGGGGAGGTGGAGTTGGAGGCGGCGGGGGTGTTCCGATCGGGAGAAGGATTCGGGATGGTGGAGGTC
>NW_010277442.1:0-243 GCF_000690775.1 Eurypyga helias
GGGCTGAGCCCCCCTGCCCTGTGCTGCAGGAGGAACCAGCCCTGTGCTGCTTTCCCAGCTCCACAAAGGGAACCCTGGAGCCTGTTTTCCTCTGGGGAGCCTGTCCCACCCTTTTCTGCGTCTTCTGCATCTCTGGGGACCTCCTGGCCTTGGGACTAAACCTGCCGAGGAGAAGAGAGAGCGCAGAGTGCGGTGTGCTGAACCACGCAGCCTGTGCTGGGATCCCGAGTCCAAGGCCATCTC
>NW_010277443.1:0-243 GCF_000690775.1 Eurypyga helias
CCCTCCGTTGCCACTGATTACCACGTGTCCTCATGGGAGACCCAGAGCTTTCAGATCCACGAGGATGCTTTCACACTTCACTTGTTTCTGTTGGGCTATGGAGAGGCTTTTTCCATAGCAGCATAGTGGGTAGTGCTTCTGTTACAGGTCAGGGAACAAGGAAAGCTTCACTTGCCTGGATTAACAATGTGAGCATTTAAATGTCATTATTTCTCCATGTTCCTGACAGACAGTGTAGTTTTC
>NW_010277444.1:0-243 GCF_000690775.1 Eurypyga helias
AGCTGGGCCATGGCCAAGGCTCGTCCCCTCCCAGTGAGGGTGCTGGGGACACGAAGCCACCACCTCCATGGTGGGCAGCTCTGACCAGGGGCTGTGGGACAGGGTGAGGGCATGGGGAATTGTCTCTGGGGAGGCCTTCCAGGGGTGGAAGTGGAATTTATCACCAGGATGGAAGGATGTGGTTTTCAGGAGGTAAAAGATGATGGAGATGCTGGGGATTGAACCCAGGGCCTCTTACATGCG
>NW_010277445.1:0-243 GCF_000690775.1 Eurypyga helias
GTGCGTCCACCCATAGGTGAGGCTTAAGTCAGCCCCCGAGGGTCTCCTGCTTTTATAGAAGGTAACAAACACCTTACATGTCATTTTAGCACTAATTCTGTGAACGTACGGACTGTTATGCTCTCATTATCAACCCCACCCAGAACACTGGCCAAGGTGCCCAGGATGAGCCTGAGAACCGTAACATGTCCAGTTGGCACACAACATGATATTTTCCGGATGTTTATGTTGCCATTTGCAGAG
>NW_010277446.1:0-243 GCF_000690775.1 Eurypyga helias
TTTGATAGGAGGTGCTTAAAAGGACTCAAGCCTTTTTAAATTACACTTTTAAGGAAGAAAGGAGCAGGACTCAAGGAAACCTCTTTTTAGTTTTTGAAGGGACCAGAACTTAAGAATAGTAATTAAATACCAACCGGCACCTTGGAAAATTATATATGTATTTCTACTGGAAACCTGCTGCAAATAGCCTTAAAATCTGGCTAATTCTGTAACCTCTAAAGACACTTTCATTAAATTGGCTGT
>NW_010277447.1:0-241 GCF_000690775.1 Eurypyga helias
AGCCTAGATGATATTTTAAAAATTATCTTTAAATTATTAAAGTACTGGAATGTAACTGCATTCTCAACTGAATAATCCGCAGCAAGAAGCTGAATTTTAAAGAATTCTACTGTAAATCCTTTAAGTTTCTTCTGAAAGGGGAAATAAGGACACCCAGGAAGATCACAAAAATTCCACTGTTCAAAGAAGTTCTGAAAGTGGTAATACAGCTCCTCGGAATCTTTCAAACATATTTTAAGCA
>NW_010277448.1:0-243 GCF_000690775.1 Eurypyga helias
GCTCCTGGATATTGTGGGGGTTAGGGAAACTGCAAACTGGTGAGGGGTGTGAAGGGGAAGGAGTTCAGGGAGGAATAGCCAGAAAAGGGTATTCAAGGGGCCAGTTGGGCGTAAACCAGGGCTGGTCGCTGCGCTTGTCTGATCCAGGGATGAGCCTGGTCACCACAGTGACCTCTCCAGCTTTATGTTTTCTTTTGCTGTTGACTCTGGTGGCAACATTTTATCTCATCTTATGCTTCTCTG
>NW_010277449.1:0-243 GCF_000690775.1 Eurypyga helias
GGAAAACTTTTGCTTTCCATAAACTGCAGGGTGCTTCACCTGAGACACACCCATGTGCCATGGACTGCCCGCCCATCACAAATGGGAACATGGAAGCAGTGACGGGTGAAGGTCTGCAAATATATGCTTATTTCTTTACTGTATTGTAGCTATGTAAAGTTTGATCTCAAATCCTTTTCTTTCAACACTTGTCTCATTCTTCCACTTCCAAGGGGAATACCAGCATTAAAGGAAAAAAAAAAA
>NW_010277450.1:0-243 GCF_000690775.1 Eurypyga helias
CAGTTTATCTGATGATTAAGACCCTTTCTAAAGTTTGTTGTGTCCAGCACAGGAAGAACTGAAACAAGAGCCTTATCTCAGGCAAGAAGGACTGCCAGTCCTCCAGTGGTAAAAAAGGCATTACCACCTGTGATTTGTACTCGATCAGGAATAGCTATTACAGAGACTTGCCAGCCACACAACTGCAGAATAAATTGTCCTGCCAGGAAGAGGTGGGATGGAATAAAGGATTTCTTGTAACAA
>NW_010277451.1:0-243 GCF_000690775.1 Eurypyga helias
AGCAGAAGTTGAACAATCCATCCAAAGTTTTAAGAACGAGAGGGAAATAAAGCACTAGCACCAATACTCAGCCTCCCCATTTTTCAGGAAAAGCATCAACACAACATGCAAAAGTTGGGGGTAGAATTCAAGACTTCAAGCTGTACCCTGAGGCTGCACCTACAAGTCCGATGTGTGACAGCTTCCCACGCCACCAGCTCAACAAATTCACCTAAAAAAGGGTATTTCTGCAGGGAAGTAACA
>NW_010277452.1:0-243 GCF_000690775.1 Eurypyga helias
CCCCAGGCAGGCTGTGTCCCCAAACAACGCTCCCTGCACATTGTGCCACCTGCACATTCCCCCAGTTTGAGGCCAACCACCTCTTGCAACGGCCCGTGACCCCCGCCACAAATAACCCCCCGAGGCTGGCAGGAGCACGGGCACCTCAGGAACGCCAGCGGGCCTAGCACTGAAGGCCCAACGCCGTTTCACCTGCCAGGCCGTAGGGTGCTAACCATAAATTTGCCGATGACACCAAGCTGT
>NW_010277453.1:0-243 GCF_000690775.1 Eurypyga helias
CTCGTGGGCTCGGCAGGCTCGCTCCCAACCTCTCCCGAGACAGGGGCGAGTTATTTCTGGACACCACAGTCCTTCCTCTGAGCCAAGAGACACGTCCATATGTCAAGGAGGCGCTGCTCGGCTGAGAGCCAAGAAAGCGTCGCCCGTTAATGTCTCCTCCGGCAATCTGGGTGGCGGAGGATGGAAAACGGAGCTGAGCATATTGGTGCAGCGCAGGGTGCCTCGGCGTGGCGTGGGTGTCCG
>NW_010277454.1:0-243 GCF_000690775.1 Eurypyga helias
GTTTGACAAATGTAGGTGAGTATATTCTTAGCCAGTGATGCTGAACACAACTAAAAAAAAGTGACCCATGATCTTTTATGCAAACTCACCTCTTGTACTCCTTGGGTTCCTGCTATTCAGGCTGACCCCTACAGACAAATAAAAATAGTTTTTCAGTAATATGAGCATGAAAGCTTTTTTCGTGCCCTGTGTTAACTGCTTGGGATTTAGATCCCATGCCAGTTTGGAACTTAAATATCACAG
>NW_010277455.1:0-243 GCF_000690775.1 Eurypyga helias
GATTTGGGATTTATTACACTACACATCTTCACAAGGTTTATTTCACACTTTCAGAAAACATGGGCAGAGGAGGTACCTGTATGAGTTTAAGCTCGCTTTATTACAGGAAAGCTTATCTTGGGTTTGTTCAGGGAGGTATTGAGAGACTTTGCTGAAGCCAGTAAAATGCCTAATTGCCACCTCTGAGGTCAGACTTTCCCCACTGAGGCGTGTGAGGGTGTTTGTTCAGATGATGCACGAGAG
>NW_010277456.1:0-243 GCF_000690775.1 Eurypyga helias
ACATATGTGAAATTTGCATGCTGCTAATTCTTGAATTGTACTGGCAACCACACTGATGTCTTGGCATTTCCTTAAGCCTTTGGATGCTATTTAAACAATTCTTATAAAAAATAAGAAACTTGTTTGCCTTTTGTACCTGTTGTTTGAGGAACTTGTTTTACCCTTCAGATGAGCTTTAGGAATGAGCCTGGTCTTTGGGGTGAAGGAGGGAAGGGGCATCTGGACTCTCCTCTTCAGCCTGCC
>NW_010277457.1:0-243 GCF_000690775.1 Eurypyga helias
CCGGGACAGAGAGAGACAGAGGTGCCTGAGGTCCCAGACTTGCCCGGCAGCTCAGGGAGGAGGAACTCCAGTGACTCCTGGGCCCTTGGGCTCATGGCCTCCCGCTTCTGCATCGCAGTCCCTCTGCAGCCTCTCCCTTTCCCTCTGGGTACTTTTTCATCCACTTCCCTGGCCCTCTCTATTCCTGTGTGCCCTTCCCTGCCTGCCCTTGCTCTCCAAGTCCCCTGCTCCCTCTTCTGTTCT
>NW_010277458.1:0-243 GCF_000690775.1 Eurypyga helias
TCTAAAAGAAAGTGAATGGCTCCGTGAAAATGAATGCTGGCCTATTAAGCCAAGATTAATTTGACTGTATTTTATGTTGAAAAGGTTCCCAAGAAAATGATAAAAATACTTGGAGAAACTGTCAGCTTTGATCACACTGTCTGTAAGTACACCTCTTGTAAAAACCCTGTCTCTGTCTTTGTATTCAAGGAGGTCCTCCTTCCTTTCATCTGTGCTCCCTTCCCCCACCCACCACCTTTGCAG
>NW_010277459.1:0-243 GCF_000690775.1 Eurypyga helias
TTCCTACATCCCGGTGTTCCCTGCACCCACCCCGGTGGTCTCTGCATCCCTGTGTTCCCTGTGTCCCGATGCTCCCAGCATCCTGCTTGCTGCAGCAGGTGCATTTGACCTGGTTTTGGGAGAATTTCGCCTCGGAAGCGACGCCCGATTTCCCATCGCCGTGCCGAGGCGCTGCGGTTCTGGGGAAGGGCGGCCCTGGCTTGCCTGGGCGGTGGGTCACGGGGATGCCCCCCGCCCCGGAGC
>NW_010277460.1:0-243 GCF_000690775.1 Eurypyga helias
GGCTGTACCAAGGTCAGAAGTTTTCTCTTTACATCTTTAACCTGGGTCCGGGGGAGGCAGCAGACTTCTCCCATTAGTCTGCTAATGGCCTTCTGTTCCCCTCAGAAGAGTCCCCTATGACAATGACCTGTCTGTTTTTCCTTGTGGATGCTATTCTGATGCAGGCTGGCTTAACTCTGGTGACATCACCAAGCCAGATGAGCCCTTGTCCTCACCGCTGTTTGGTTCCACTTGCAGGGCCTC
>NW_010277461.1:0-243 GCF_000690775.1 Eurypyga helias
TGTTGGTACCATTGGAGAAAGCGGGAATGCATATGGGAAGGCCAGCTTGGTGGCCAGTACTAGGTGGGTCACTCCTCACTCTCCTAGCTAGCGGGTGATCCAGGTTTTCTCGAAATGTGGGTGACAAGCAAGGAGTAGATGGGTGGCTCCCTCGGCACTGAAGCTCAGCATTACTAGCAGGGTCACTACCAAAGCCAGAGGGAGGGTTTACAGGTTCAAAAGGAGTCCAAATGGTTTGGGAAG
>NW_010277462.1:0-243 GCF_000690775.1 Eurypyga helias
GCAAGCTACATATCACTTGAATGTGAATTTTGAAATTTTGATAGCTTTCAGGTATGTAAGTCTTAGAGTGCCACCCCCGCTCTGATACCATTGCAATTGCAAATAAAACACACTGAAAACAAAGGGAGTCTTATTCAAGATGTTATGCATCATGTCCTGCTTTCTTTTGCTAGATCAAAGCAGTGGCATCTTTCCTTTTATTTTTCTAAAAGTTATGCTGGTAGGTCTCCCAGAAGTCCTGAA
>NW_010277463.1:0-244 GCF_000690775.1 Eurypyga helias
CACCCACCAGGCCCCCTCCTGGGTAGCAGCTGCGGGGGGGGTTCGTTTTGGCAGGGGATGGTTTGTGAGCTGCCAGGGGTGGGCTGGAACCTGCCCTTTGATCCATGGACATGGATTTCTCGGCTGGTCCACCTTGTCTTTGCTCTGAGTCGGGTACATACCCTGCAGAACCACACCAGCTCTTCTCCATCCTGGCTGGTGACTGGGGAAGCGGTGGGGGGCTTTGAAAGCAGCCCCTTCCCCC
>NW_010277464.1:0-244 GCF_000690775.1 Eurypyga helias
ACTAATTAAATGCTTTTTAAATTCTTATCTAAAATATCCGATTCTGGAATCTGCTTTTACATTGTATTTTTGTGCTGCTTTGATTTCAGTAGGTGGTTCCCACTGCCACCCTCAGTGGAAGAAGATGGCAACCAGGTGTCACGTGGGATTTACTGGGCATGGTGGCAGCTCTTCTGTGCATCTTAATGTCAAACAAAGGTGACCTTGCCACATCAGGCTCAGGGTTGGAAGGGACCCTCGGAGA
>NW_010277465.1:0-243 GCF_000690775.1 Eurypyga helias
GAGAAAATTAACTCTATCCAAGACAAATCCAGCACACCCAGGCAGACAAACTTTCAGGAAGGGAGATGTGTGCAGACACTTCATATACTATGCACAGTCCATCTTGGAAAGAGGGTGTTTCTTGAGGACATGCCTGTACGGGAGAAGCGGGCTTTGGTACAACCTCAAATCCAGTGTCTCTTCCCACCCTCCAGGAGTAGTTGCTGTGCACTGAGTCTGAGATTCCAGTGTGGGACATGCTGG
>NW_010277466.1:0-244 GCF_000690775.1 Eurypyga helias
GAAAAATGTGTGGGTGACCTTAGCAAATGTGACCCACCAGGATACCTTGTGCCTTTCTGTTGCTAGTCCAGACAACCCCTTTTCTACCTGTTTGGTGGGATTGCCTTTGGATGAGTGGTCGTGTCCTATACCCCACATCTGTTATTGTTCTGAACCAAGAGTCAGTGTTGACAGCTGGGATGGTATCTATGCAAACCTGCCACAAGTTACTCAGGAACCTCAGGAGTTGGAACTGTTAGGATCA
>NW_010277467.1:0-243 GCF_000690775.1 Eurypyga helias
GACCAGTTGACCACATAAGAGTGCTTTATTCAAGCATTCTGGAAAAAAGGCAAACTGCTGTCACCCTGTCCTCATTTTTCTCGCTCTTCTCCAGTGACTAAGTTTCAGCAAGATTAATGCAGTTTATAAGAAATGGCAGCCCGTAACCCGTTGCTAGATTATCACGCTGTCATTTCAGAACATGCTCTGCATTCACAGAAAGATTTGCAGAGTGGGAAACCCCTTGTGATGCCTCAGGGCAGC
>NW_010277468.1:0-244 GCF_000690775.1 Eurypyga helias
CCCCCAAGTTGGGGGGCGGGGGGAGATGTGGGTCCCGGGAGATGTGGGGCTGGACGCCTGGGGCCGTGGGGCTGGGAGATATGGGTCCCGGGAGATGTGGGTCTCCGGGATGTGTGGGGCCCAGGAGATGTGGGTCCCGGCAGATGTGGGTTCCAGGAAATGTGGGTCTCTGGCATATGTGGGTCCCAGGGCGTGTGGGTCCCAGGGGATGTGGATCCGGGGTATGTGGGTCCCAGGGTATGTG
>NW_010277469.1:0-244 GCF_000690775.1 Eurypyga helias
GAAAGTAAAAAGGAAGGAACTACCAGCAAGATGAAAAAAAAGATAACAAAACAATACAAAACA
The DNA here is from genome assembly GCF_000690775.1 of Eurypyga helias. Classification (NCBI taxonomy): domain Eukaryota; kingdom Metazoa; phylum Chordata; class Aves; order Eurypygiformes; family Eurypygidae; genus Eurypyga; species Eurypyga helias. The sequence goes on from NW_010277469.1 coordinate 64, forward strand.
AAACATACCACCTGGGCTACAATTACTTACTGGAGCATTAGTCCCACTGATGGGCAACAGCCTCTTCCTACATGATGAAGGAATACGCCATAACTTCTCCCTCCACCTCCATCAATGAAATTACAAATAACTACACAAAGATGTCAGAAATAAAATCATGGCTAGACGGAAATCATACATT
>NW_010277470.1:0-244 GCF_000690775.1 Eurypyga helias
AAAAAAAAAAAGGAATAATTTTAAACTCTAAACAAAACTGTTCATATGACAGCTTTTAGTGTTCCATGATCCTGTGCATTTAAGAGATTCAAGCAATTAACAGCATAAACTTTCATTACATAGTTCTATTATATATGTTTATGCGACTTAGTTGTTCATCTCTTATTTAAGTGATTTCCTCATTACAGTAGTACGGTAGAGATATTTGCTGATCTTGTCAAAAACTGATGTCAAGCAGTTCATT
>NW_010277471.1:0-244 GCF_000690775.1 Eurypyga helias
CCTGCTCCAGCCTGGTTAGGGCCGGGTGGCTTCTCCCCGAAGCGCGATGGGACAGGGGGCCGCAGCTTTCCCTGCCGTCCGTCTGCGCCCTGACCTGCCTGCACCAGCAGCTCCCAGCTGCTCCGGCATCCCCCGGGGAAGCCCTCCCAGGGGCTGACCACCCCTGGCTCCTCCAGCTCCCGGTGCCTCCGGAGCGTGGGTTCCCACTCGGGCAGATCCAAAGCGCTCTCGAGGCTCATGGCAG
>NW_010277472.1:0-243 GCF_000690775.1 Eurypyga helias
TGGGAATAAACTTCCTCATGGCACTGTAGCATCCAGGAGCAGCACACACTGTACTGCGGCCCGGCTGCACGGGGATCACTCCGCCTGTCGTGCATGCCGTGTGTTCCAGCAGCCAAGGCTTATATCCCCCTGTCGCACTCTGCATTGCATTTCCCAGGATGATCACATGCATTCATTCCAATTCCTGGAACTAACCACCATGTTTACACAGTTCTAACACATGCGGCCTGGGTCTCTGGGGGG
>NW_010277473.1:0-244 GCF_000690775.1 Eurypyga helias
AGCGTGGGGGCGCCCGGCTGCTGGGCTCCCGCTCGCGGTGGGAGCTGCGGCACCTTCTCCCGGTGCACGTTCCCCGTTGCTGCCCCGGAGGGTGGCAGGCAGACCGCAGTTCGAGGTGCCCGGCCGGTTTGCTAGAGTACCCAGGAGATAAGATGTGCGCGGTAGAAGCGGGTAATTAAAAACTCATCTAATTATTATGCAATCCTGTACATCGCGTCAGTGCCCGTACGGTGTTACAGAATCA
>NW_010277474.1:0-240 GCF_000690775.1 Eurypyga helias
GCTAGGGTTAGGTGGTTGGAAGCTTTGCTCTAAAATGAATCCATAGCTGGGATATTTTAACTCCTTTGACACAGAAAACTGTTGTTGCTTTGACTATCTTTTGTATGGAGACCAGCTCATTGCTAGCTGTAACATTTAAAATAATTTTTATAGGGAAGAAGGAGCTGGTGAATTTATTTTTACCTGAACTAGGGCATCTAGTGACAGAAGCAAATGTTTACTGGGCTCTGCGGCAGGAGG
>NW_010277475.1:0-243 GCF_000690775.1 Eurypyga helias
AAACTAATTACTTTGTTACTGCTAAAAGCATGATTCTATCTTGCTAAAAAAAGTTACTGTTGGAATTTTACTATTTTTATGAATGTATATCACCTTATAAATCAGGTATTTCCATTTCGGATTATGCTAATGGAAAAACTTAGGTTCACAGTTAACAGGGTACTAAAAGGCATTGGGTTTTATACTTGGGTTCAGTTTGGACATATGTAAAACTCAAAATGGGCCACAGAATGACAGCTGAGC
>NW_010277476.1:0-244 GCF_000690775.1 Eurypyga helias
GGGGGCACCCGCAGCCCCGCGACACCAGACTCACCCTGTTCAGCCCCAGAATGAAAGGAAAGGGGGGTTGGTAGGGTCTCCAGTAAGGGGTCGGATGTGAGGATGGGGTCTGTGTAAGGCTTAAGATGGGTAAAAATAGGTTTTTTAGAGACAGGGGTGTCTGGGACAAGGTGAGGGGGAGAGGTGGGAGTTTTGGGGGGTGGTCTCAGTGCACGGTGAGATGGTTTCACGCCTGGAAGTCACC
>NW_010277477.1:0-243 GCF_000690775.1 Eurypyga helias
TGCTGAACCTGGAAGCTTAAGGGGTTTTTCTCTTACAACAGAAGTCATTCACTTGGAGGGAGAGCCCGCTTGGAAGTTTTGGTACTTTGTGGTCCCAGGGTATCTGGGGCCAGGGCCCTCACGGGACAGGGCTGTTTCTGCCCTGTGCCCTTGGCCTGGCGCTGGCAGCTGGGAGGAGGCTTTCCAGAACCCTGCTGCAAAGAGCCAGACGCAGGAGCTGTGGCCGCGCTGGGACCGGGGAGC
>NW_010277478.1:0-244 GCF_000690775.1 Eurypyga helias
GACTGGGAGGGACTGGGGGGGGCTGGGAAGGACTGGGGGTAACTGGGAGGCACTAGGAGGGACTGGGAGGGGACTGGGACTGGGAAAAGAACTGGGAGAGTACTGGGATGGGACTGGGCAGAACTGGTCCCAGTTTGGCCTGGTTGGTCCCAGTCAGTCCCAGTCTGTCCCAGTTGGTCCCAGTTGGGGTTCCAGTCTGTCCCAGTCCGCCCCAGTCCGTCCCAGTCACTCCCAGTCCGTCCCA
>NW_010277479.1:0-244 GCF_000690775.1 Eurypyga helias
ATGTCCCTTGGTTAAACAGGTTGTCTTTGGCACCTTTCTGACAAACTCCCTGAAGGAGCTCTCTCATAAGGCCCTCGTCTGTTCTGAACAGCAATGATTCCTGGAGCAGAGGGAAGGGGAGAAAAGCCATTTCAAAGGAGAGGCAGAACTGTGACAGAGAAAAGGATCAAAACCAAAGAGAAGACAGCACGAGGAAAACAAAAAGATAAAAATGGTAAAAGGAAAGGCAACAGTACAGAGACTG
>NW_010277480.1:0-244 GCF_000690775.1 Eurypyga helias
ACCTGTCTGTTACCGCTGCTGCATGTCAGGAGCAAGTGTGAGTTTGGTTTGTGAAATGGTATCTTAAAAACTTACATGTAATTTGTAACAGGTTCATACTATCAGACTATAAGTTCAAGGATCAGGACAGTAATAAAATGCTGGAGTTTTGTGGCACTGTGCACAGCGTTCTGCTGGTACATTGCAAGTTAGAAGAAAGTTGGATGTTAGGATGTTAACTTAGAATCACAGAATCTTTAGGTTG
>NW_010277481.1:0-244 GCF_000690775.1 Eurypyga helias
ACTGGACAGCCTACTGAAGGGGGAAGCTCCTAAATGCTCTCTCTTGGGTTGTATATTATAACACCGGAGCAAGTTTGGGGGCAACCCTCCAACGCAAAAGAAACTGATAGACTATTGTAAGCCCTGGTGGAGCTAGTATACTTTAGATGATCAGGAGAAACAGCCTAAATATAAAAGTATAAACTATAATGCAGTGTTGAAATAAATCTTGTTTTATAGAAACCAAGGGGAAGGGGATGAGATT